>NW_024466352.1:600000-859168 GCF_017591425.1 Ochotona curzoniae | reverse complement strand
AATTTTTTTAATTTCAAAACAGATTTTCTCTCTCCATCATTTTCTGGTCTTTTAAGTTTTCTGTTGAGAACTCTGCTGTCAGTTTAATGAGTTCATTTAAAAATCACACAGTTTATATATAATTCCATGTGCTGTGCGTTTGAAAGTTTCACTATATCATGATAAGGGTTTTTTTCTGTGCATGTTCATTCGAGGTTCTGTCAGCTTCATATATGTGGGTTTCCATATATTCCAAATTGAAGCTTTCCTCTGTTGTGTCAGTGAATGGGTTCTTTCATTTTTAAAGATTTTATTTGTTGGTTTGAAAGGAAGAGACAGAGAGAGCTTCCACAAACTGGCTTGCTCCACAAATTGCCACAGTAAAAGCCAGAACCCAGAACTCCATCTAGATTTTCCACATAAGTGGAACGAAACTAAAAGTGGAGTAGTTAGGAGTTGAATCAGCTCCTGTATTGGATGTGTCACATGTAGCACACCAGCACCCGACTAGGTTTTCTGAGCCACTCTTTTTTTTCTGTTTGGGGGAGACTTCCAAAATTTAAATATTGACTTGTGTAGAATAGTTAAGAGATATCACGCACTGTTGCATTCTTTTTTTTTACCAATATTTCAAAAGATACCTTCAAGTTCAGCTGTTCTTTCTTCTGCTTGATCTGAAGACTTTTTCACACTGTGCTGCCCCCTCTCACTTGTTTTTCTTTAAAATTTATTTATTTTACTTGAAAAAGTTACACAGAGAGGGTGAGGTCGAAAGAGAGAGATGTCTCCTATATGTTGATTCATTCTCCAAATGGCCACAATGGCAGAGCTCGGCTAGGCCAGAGCCAAGAGCAAGGAGTTTCCTTTGGATCTCCCAGGTCATCTTCTGTTGCTTTGTCAAGTACATAGGCTAGGTAACCAAGACTTGACCTCGTGCCCGTATGGGATGCCTACATTGCAAGTGACAGCCTGATCCTAGGTGCTAGAATACCAGCCCCAACATTTTTATTTTTTAATTTGACTTATTGAGTTCTTCCATTCCTAATATTTCTACTCATTCCTTTTCAGTCTCATTCTCTTTGCTGAATTTCTTATTCAAACCATATGCCGATGACGTAATTTTGTTTAACTGTGTACCGGAATTCTCTTCTGTCTGTTGGAATAACCTTATAATGATTGCTTTGACTTTTTTCTGAGGAGTCATTAATTTATTTGAAAGAGAGTGAGACAGAGAGAAAGAATACTGAGATCTTCCACTCACTGATTGATTCCCCAGATGGCCATGGCAGTCAGGGCTGAGCCTGTACAGTCATGAGCTTCCTCCAGGCCCCCCACAATGCCAGTGTCACACACAGTGGCTTAACCCGTTGTATCACAGCATCAGCCTCCCCTTTGAATTCTTCAGCAGGCATTTCATCTGTTTGACCTCAAGTTTTGATTTCCTCAAGTGTTATGCTCATCTGGGGTGATGCTGTGGGCCAGTGTAGTTGCTGGGAACCCTGTGATACATACAGGTCTCCAGTGATTTCCTGAGGGAAGTTTTGGAGTGAGGAGCTTCTCAGGTATTGTGAACAGTTCCTGCTGGTATAGCAGGTGGCCCTGGCATAGAGGCTTCCAGCAAACACAACTGAGATCAGCACTGACTCCAGGACTAGGGTGAGCTCACAGACGCCCAAAGTCACTAATGCTGATTGGGAGAGGCAGGTTCCCCAGATGCTTTCTGAGTAGATGGATCTGAGAGAAAGATGTGGTGCTGCAACAGAACAGGAAGTATTCCTAGGCACTTTGCATGGGCCATGTGGTGAGATGGGAGCAGGGGGACAGAGACAGTCTGTGGGTACTGAATCCCCAGCCTGGAGCTGCAGGCAAGAGGAATCGTTGCAGGGGCAGGGAAACTTGCCAACTTCTGGGCCTGATGCGAAACCCAGTGGCTAAATCCTCACCTTGCATCCACTAGGATTGTCTATGGGTGCTGGTTTGTATGCTGGCTGCTCTGCTTCCCATTTGGTTCCCTGCTTGTGGCCTGAGAAAAAAGTAGGGGGTGGCTCAAAGCCTTGGGACCCTGTACTTGCATGGGAGACACAGAAGAAGCTACTGGCTCCTGGCTTTGGATTTGGTCAATCTCAGCCATTGTGGGAGTGAACCAGCAGATGAAAGATGGTTCTGTGTATCTCCTCTCTATATCTGCCTTTCCAATTAAAACAAACAAACAAACAAACAAACAAACAAAAACTTGCCAACTTCTGTTGGAAAGCCTGGATCTCTTAGGACCAAAGCTGGACCTGAGTGAGGCACAGAAATCATGGGCTAGAATCCATAGCAAGTCCAAGTGCTGGGCTAGTGAAGCATGGAAAGCTTGGGCTAGAGCCCTGCCTTTTTTTGTTTTGTTTTGTTTAAAGATACTTGTTGAAGGAACACTCCCCAAATGGCTGAGCTGGGACAAAGCTGGGAACTTGGAACTCCAGGCAGGACTCCACCATGGCTGCAAGATCCCAAGGTCTTGGGCTGTGCTCTGCTGCTTTCCCAGGCACATTAACAGGGAGCTGGGTGGCAAGTGGAGCAGCCAGGACATGAACTCCTGCTCATATGGGGTGCAGACATAACAGGTGGTGGCTACTGGCTGCACCACTCTGCCAGTCCCTGCTGGTCCTTTGCCATTCTGTGGTTGGTAGTGAGCTAGTTGCAGTATCAAGCATACTGCACATTTCTCCTCTGAAATGTGCATTGTCCAAATGTCATGCCAATGTGTGCTCAGACCCTACTGTAAAAACTGTCCCCTGGTGTCCTTATTCTAGAAACAGCTTTGGATCTCAGGGGGGAAATTGTACAGAGCATAGGACCCCTGATGCTTCTGCCTTAGCATAACATGGTTTCTACCAGTGCCTCCTTCCTGTAAATGGCACCTCCCTGCCTCAGCCTGCATACTCTGAGGGCCAGGGGAGGACGTGTGCTTCACTTCTCTGGGGCAAAGCTGCTGTGTTTCCATGGGAGCCCTCCTTACCAAGCTTCTGGTCTGTGCTGACTGGATTGCTGTCGGGCAGGTGTTGCCCACTTTGGGGGTTCACAGTGTTGGGCTCTGCTGGTGCTCCCTTGCTCGGCCTTTCTTCTGTGGGAGGGAATCCTACTGGCTCTGGGGCTGCCTACCTCGATTTTATTCCCCTCTTCTGTATCCTGCCCTGTACCCACTGTCCCGTTACTGCTTTCAGGTGCTGGCCCTTGGGCACTCAATCTTGACATGTGGCTGATTGTGTCTTCTTGGTGGAGGTAAGTGCTGAACTCCTCTATTTGGCTATCTTGAAAATGCTTGTTTTTTTTCTTAATATGGTGATGTTTGAGCCACATCTACACAAAGTTACTGATGCAGCCGAGTATCAGTCTTAATAGACTCCTTGTTTTCTCTCTGACTCAATGAGTTCTCCTTTTCTGACGTTCCATGGGGTCACATTTTATTATTCAATTTTGTCTCCTCTGATGGCTTTAACCTAATTTTCTTAGTAGTCACAGTGTTCCATAAGTTAATGACATGCTATTCCATATATGATGTATACAAACCGTTTAAAAATATCCTTCCCCTCAGCTGTAGACAACTTGCCAGCTTACATTATTAGACCTAAGCAAGTGTTATACTGCCGGAAGCAAAGGAGCCTGTAGCTGGTGGGCATTTTGGGCCTGGATAATGCCAAACTGTGTTAACTATACCAATATGACAGCAAAGGTACACACATATATTTTTATATGTAAAGATATGTGTGCATGTGGGGAACACCAGGCTGGGACACACAATCCTGGCCCTCAGAATGGGTGTTGGGGGAGAACTGCAGATTGCCCAGGGAATTGTGTCTGGAAATATTGGTATATGTGCTGCTGAAGGAAGCACCTAAGAGCACGCTGGATTGGGAGGACCTGAAGGCATGTTTGACAGGGAAGGAATGACTTGAGGGATCTTCCACAGATGGGTCGCTGCAGTCACAGATAGATGAGGGAGTCAAGACCAGGTGGTTTGGAGGGGGGAAGTTTGGAGGACATGATTGGGTCAGGGGAAGGCATCTGCTCACATAGAGACATGAGCTATGCTAAGCTGTATCACCTGTCGTCTGCTGGCAGATGGAAAAGCTGAAGCTGCAAGTCATGTCTGTCTCTGCTAGGCTGCAGTGCTTATCCATGAGTGTTAGGCAGGAGGTGAGCCATAGCACTCACCAGAATGGCTTTGGGGGCAGAATCTGCAGGGGAATTAGGCTCATCTCTGTGAGATTGTAGCAACCACTGGTTTGCACAGAGAGCTGGGAGTGCTGAGAGGCTAAGGAAGGCTGGACTATGGAACTCAACCGACACTCACTGGAGCCAGGGCTGGGAGGATGTCAGGATGGGCCAGGTTACAGTACCTACTGGCACATGAAAATACCAGAACTGAGGGCACACCATGCCAAGCAGGACTGTGGCATCCACTAGCATGCATAAGATCCAGGGCTCGGAGGAAGACAGGTAAGGGAACTCCTGTACTAGGTTGCAGTTTCTCCTGGGAAGCATGATCACTGGGGCTGACTGCAACACTCAGCATTTGTGTTGGCCAGGATTGTGGGCAACCTGGGCTTGGTCAGGGCAGGCCTCAGCACCCACAGGCACGCGTGAGAACAAAGACATGGTGTGGACTGCATCCAGCCTGGCTAAGGTGCAACACCTGCCAACAAGAGCTAATAGTGCAGTTGGACATACCAAGGTGGTTTGAAGCACCTACCAGCACAAGCAAGGTCCAAGAACTTAGAATGGGCCTGGTAGCGGAACTTTGAGGACTCCCCTGCTAGGCTGCAGCTTCCACGGGTGAATGCAAGAGCCAGGGTTAGTGGTAGACTAGGCTGGGAAATGCTGGAACAACAACTATTGATATGTGTAGGGGCTATGTTTGGCCAGTCTGGGCTAGGCTGCAGCACCTGCTGGTGCTTGCAAGAGCCAGAGTGAGTGCAGGGCAGGCTGGGCTAGGCTGTAGGACCCACCAGTGAGTGCCAGGGCTGGGGACCAGCCATGTCAATCTGAGTAGCAGCACCCACCAGCACAAGCAAGATCCCGGGCTGGGAATGGGCTTGGTAGGAGTGCTTGGCGAACTCTCTTGCTAGGTTACAGCTCCCACTGCTGAGCATGGAGCCGGGACAGGGTGCTGGCTAGGCCAGGCAGGACTACAACACCCATTGGCATTTGTGTGAGCTGGGTCTGGGGGTGGACTGTGCTAGGCCAGTCCATAGCACACACTGGCATGAGCAACAACCAGGTTGGAGTGCAGGTGAGACCAGAGTAAACTGCAACAGCTCCCATTTCACTTGAGAGCTGGGGATGGGCCAGGCTGGACAAAGCTACTTCACCTTCCAGTGAGAGATAGGACTAGGGCTGAGCCAGGATGTTCCAGGCTGTAGCACCTGCTGGCAAATGCTAAGACTGGGGGTGGGCTATCTTAAACTGGACCACAGCACCGACTGACATGCACAAGACCCAGGGCTAGGAGCTAGCCTGGTTGGGGAACTTCAAGAACTCCCTTTTTGGGTCACTGCTTCCACTAGTAGGCATAAGAGCGAGGATTGTAGCTGGACTGGTCTGGAGGCAGACCAGGTTGGGCTAGGCTGTTGCATCTGCTGCCACACAGGAAAGCCAGAATGGGTGCCAATCAGCTAGGCTAAGTGGATGCTATAGCATCTACTGACAAGTGCTGGAATTGGGTGTGTCATGTCAGGATGGATCATAGTAAACCCTGGCAAGCACAGGATATGGGGCTGGGAACAGGCCTTATAGGGGAACTGTAGGCACTCCCCCACTAGGCTGCAGTTCCCACTGGTGAGCATGAGACCTGGAGCTAGAGGTGGGCCAGGCTGGTCAAGGCAGCAGCCCCCATCAGCATATGTGTGGGCCAGGTGTGAGGGTGGATCAGGCTGAGGTAAGCTGCAGCACCCATGGGTGTGCACAAGAGCTAGATCAGAGGCAGGATGGACTGGTTTGGCACATGCACAAACCAGAGCTTGGGGTGGGCCTTGTGAGAGTTCTTGGGAATTATCCTGACTAGGGTTTGTGTGAATACCAGGCCTGTGGTGAGCTGGGCTGGCCTGGGCTCCTCGCATGGGCAGCATGCATTAGTTCAAGAGAGAGATGGGGCTAGTGGTAAAACTAACCAGTAGCTGTATCCGCTAGTATATGTGTTGGCTGATGCAGGCGTTGGAGCTAATCCAACCCCGTACTAGTTGGAACAGACGAGGATGAAGTCTGAGCTCACCCAGGCATGCTTTCTTTGGGGATTTCCCCAGCTGGACCACTGGACTCAAATTCTGGCACAAATAAAATCGCAGCGTATGTGGTCTGACCTTCTGGGGCATGTGTCAGGACGGCCTCCTCTGTTGCTGAGCACAGCATGCCCAGATGCATGTGGGATCCATGACAACCAGCTCATCTGGTTAGCGGAGGATGTTTCATCAGAGCATGGAAGAGCAGATCAGGTTGAAGAAGTCCTGTGCCCAAGCTTTGCATCACATGTCTGGGTCTGTGGATGCACACTGAGGTGGGCTTAGCCAGTAGACCTTGGAAAGATTTTCAAGGTGTGGAATGGGCATAAAGAAAAAAACCTTATTCATTCAGAATTGAAAAACAAGCAAAAGTATTGTCTCAAGTGCAGTTATAAGATAAGACCATTTCAATAAGGTGTGCAAATAGTTTTTGAAAATTACCATCATAATGGGAAAAGGGATTACAGTTCAAGTTGAACTGAATTAGGTATGCCATTATCAAGAATCTAAGAATTCTTCTGAAACAATTTAGTAGAAGCAAATGTATTCTGAAGCATTATAGTTAAGATAAATTTGTTCCTAGTTAACTGATCACACAGCGTAACAAAATCTATACAAAAACACTGCCTTTTTAGGTCCACTTTCTAAAATTCTATGAAAAATAGAATTGGAGGTTTGATGAATGCATTCCAAGATGAAATAACTACCATAATATGACTGTGGACTGACATACTCAATTACAAAGGAGAACTTGAGAAGACTTTCTTATACTGAAACTTCTGGCAATGTATATAAAAATAGACATTAAGCACACTTAAACACAAATCAAGACATTTACAATAGGTTAGTCCAACTATCACTGTGTAAGCTACTTTGTCATTTCCCGTGATTAAACAATATTACATTTTCTCTTTGATATAAAACAACTTTCATGCAAACTACAAGACCAATAGCCCTTTCAGTACTGTTTTTGCTGCATCTCAGGTTTGATATTTTTCTTTCAATTCTTAATAAAGTTTTAAAAATTAATTTTCTGACTCATAGGTGATATAGTAGCATCATTTGCTTCAAGTTTTCGAATTTTGTTTTTTCATTCTTCAATGACACATCGGTCTTTCAGTAGCATGTTATTTCACGTTGTTGTTAACTTTCCTTTTTCTTTCTGTTTTATTTTATGGCTTTTCATTTAGTGGAACATATGGTAACTGTGCAATAGACTACTATATCCAGATGTGAAAATACAATGCAGTATGCATCTCTTACTTCCAAATCAAAGATGGACTCCCGATGAAATTGTTAAATATATCTTGACCATGAATGCTGGACTTTGCAATTGTCTGTACCTACAGTGTCAGGATCCACTTAAATAGCAGAATGATGGACTTTGATTGTTTATGAGGGACTATGCTATTGTAATGATATAGGGGAAATTGATGGGGGAAGGGAGGAGAACTTGGAGAGAGGGGAAGGGAAATCCCAGAGCCTATGGAACTATGTCATAAAATAATGCAAACATTTAATATTAAAAAAGGAAAGAAAACTTCAATAATCATTTTGAGAATAGAAATTTTAACCTATATTTTTATTTTAAGCTCTTAAAATTATGAATACCCAAACAGTATTACAATTTCAGAAGTACTTACCATTCTTAGCTTAGATAGTTTAGTTTCAGTGATAGAAATGAACTCAATGTTCACACAAAGATAAGTAGTTCCATTCACAATTTATTGAATTGCAAAACCAAATCGATGTGATGTTAATGGTGATCACAGAAAAAAAAAAATCTCTGAAAAAATGTGTTGGTTTCTTAGATGTTAAGGCATATACCCACATTGCTGGAATGTTCAACTTATTGTAAGAGTATGAAGTATGTGTCAGAGTTCCAATAATAAAAATATTTTTAGAAGGCCATTATATTTTTTAACAAATTAATTTATACAATTGATAATATCAAGATAAATAAAACCTGTTTTGTGAATACCTCCTACCCTTTCACCCTCCCTAGCATATATACATTATCTGATTTCCACTTAGGCCAAGATGTCTCCAACTTAAACGAACATCCATATGTAACCCTTGGGGATCTTCCTAAAAATGCAGCTTCTGATTCAGTAGGAATGTTGTGGGGCCTGAGCATCTCCATGGCTAACAAGTAACTTATGAAGTGGATGCTGCTGGCCCTGGATCACCTTTTGAACAGCAAAGTGTTCCAATATACAGTGAGGACAATTTCTCATTTAATGACTGCATGGTTTGATAGATTTACTGTGGTAGTATTTCTGAATCAAACAAGTAACAACCCATCCCCAAAATGACCATTAAGAAAACATACCTTGAGAGAAAAGAATATTTTAGTTAAGTGAAAACTTAAAGTACACCAAGTTGGCAGTATTTTTGTTTGCCTAACAGTAACATCTTTGATGCATTAATATATGTATCAGGACCAAGTTATGGCAGTTTTAAAAAATGAATTTACTGTATGAATTGAGGCTTTAATTAATTCAAGTCCAGACAATTCATGCCAGTACACTGCAAAACCATTATTAAAAATCTTTAATGGTAAACTGTCCGTTTATTTATAAATTTGCTTTAAGAGATCCCATCTCCTCCTCCTTGTTCAACAAGTAAATGTTGCTTTTTCTTCTGTCTTGTAGCTAAACAGCATGTAATACCAAGTGTCCTTCCGTTTATTTATTTTTTAAATTTTACTTCTTTTTATTATTAACAATTTATGATACACTTCCATAGGCCCTGGGATTTCCATTCTCCCCTCCCTAATTCCCTGTCTACTCACTGGGTTTCCTATATTATTACTATAGTATAGTTCTTCATAAACAGTCATATGCCCATCATTGAGGGCATGGACAATGGCAGAGAGTCCAGCATCCTATTGTCAAAATATAGTAAACAGTTTCATTGGGAGTCCATGGTTGTCTGGAAGTTGAGATACATACTGTATTGTATCTGGATATGATAGTCTCATTACACAGTTGTTATACATCCTGTTAAATGAAAAGCCAAGAAACAAAATCAACAACAGGAAGAAAAGAAAGAAATTAACAACACCATGAAGTTAAATAACAAGCTACTGAATGACTAATGTGTTGCTGAAGAAATGAAAAAGACAATCAAGAACCGTCTTGAAGCAAATAATGCTACTCTATGATCTATGTGTCATTGAAGAATTTAATCAGAAGAAAGAGTTTTTGAAGAGATGAAGCTAACAAAAGAAAAATCAAAAATCCATGAGATGTAGTTTCTGCTGATCTTGTCTCCTGTAGGCAACAAATAGATGGGTTTTGTTTTTTAATACAGTCTACTCATCTATGAGGTTTGAATGATGAGTTTAAGCCATTTACATTCAGGGTTAATATAAATGGGTGAAAATTTGGTTCTGTCATTTTAGCAGTAATTTATTTATTGATTTAGTCTTCTGTTGTTATTTTACTGGGATTTTCTTCATATTTTCCTTTGGTTTTGGGTAGGCACTATTTCTTTTTTCTGTCAAGAGAACATCTTTAAGAACGTGCTGAGCTTCGTGAGAACTCACTGAGCTCAGTGCGTTGTACTGATCCCTCAGGAAAATAATACGAACTATGGCATTCTATGAGTCAGAATAGGTCAGTGTGTCACCCAGAAATAACGCCAACAGGTTCCAGCAAGATCAACACCACCAACAACTTAGCTGCATAGGACACCTGTTGTCTCCCTGATCCTGGGACCTGCTCCAACCGGAAGTGGGAGAAAGGTTGTACAAACAACAGTTCAGCCTATGTGTGATATCACAGGAAGTGGAGACTGGTGAGCCAGGAGCTGGGGTTACAGAGACCATGGTGGAAATCTAACATAAGAACCCAGACCTGGAACTTGCTGGGGGGAGTGACACAACTGACTGCAAACAAAGAGCCATGTACCAATTGCAGTAACTAAAACTGAACTGTAGACCTGTGGGTGACAGCTTAGAAACTTACCCCAAGAAGAAGAATCTGGTAACCAGAAGTAAAATGACCAAGAGCAAAAGAAGAGGCAGAGGCACAATGAATATTACTTAAGACTGCCCTCCAAAGGAGCAAAACCCTTTGCCAACCCCACAGTTCACTGAGGAATACGTTGAGAAAATGGGGGATACAGAATTCAAAACACTTGTTATAAAACTTATCAACAACAAGAAGCACATTAAACAGGAGTTCAAGGAATTCAAGCAGTATGTCACACTGAAAATGAATCAAATGGAAGGTGATATATCAGAAATGAAGAATACAGTGGAGCAAATGAAAAGTACAGTGGGGAGTCTCCAAAATAGAATGAAGCAAGCAGAAGAAAGAATCCCAGAACTGGAAGATAATTCCTGTTACTAGGGGGAAACAAACAAAAAGCTGGAAGCAGAGCTGGATCAGGCTTAAAAAAGTATTCAAGAATACACTATTAAAAGGCCAAATATAAGAGATATGGGAATCCCAGAATATGCAGAAAGAGAGGCTGAGGTTAAAGGTGTATTCAATTAATTGATAAGGGAAAATTTCCATAATCTGGCGAAGGAATTGGGGAACAACATCCAGGAGGGGCACAGAACTTCCAACCGGATTGACCAAAAGCAATCTTCACCACAACACATGATAATAAAGCTCTCTTCAATTGAAAAAGGAAAAGATCCTTAAATGTGTATGGGAAAAAAATCAACTAACATCTAAAGGACTGCCAATCAAACTCACAGGAGAACTCTCAGGAAACTCTACAGGCCAAAAGAGAATGGAACGACATATTCCAGATTCTAAAGCAAAAGCTTGTCAGCCTAGGATAACGTACCCAGCAACAGTTTTCTTTGTCTTTGAAAATGAAATAAAATTCTTCCACAGTAAAGAAAAGTTAAAAGAATATGCCTCTTCCAAACCTGCCCTTCCTTTTAAAAAGCAAACAAAATTGTCTGCAACTAAGGGGTCCAGTGCAATAAGGTTGGCTTCTTTAGCACACTCATAGGTATATGTGTCTATTTCCGCAGGGTTACTCTTCCCGGTGACTGGCTGGCTTGAGTTATGGCCTAGGTAGCATCCTTGCTCCTTTAGAAAGGATAGATTAGGATGAGAACCTATCAACACTACTGCTGCAGACAGCTTAAATATTTTCTTCAATCCAGAGATGCTCTGAAGAATGCATGTCATGTCCGACTTGAAAGCACATGGTGCTCAGGAAAACTGGTATAATCAGATAAAAGATTGGAGTCTACAGAATATGACTGAGTACACATCAAATGATAGACCTTATGGTATTCAGGATAGAGTTTTGGGGGGAGCTGTTTGAAAATTAAGCCTGGATCAGTTACTCGTCTACGGAATACATGAATCACAGGGATATTATTGTTGTAAGCACACAGCACTGCATCAGCTGCAGTAAGCCCAGAACCTACAGTTAACACTGGATTCACTTTGCCACACGACTTTTCAAATTCAGGCATTTAATGAAAAAAAGTAAAAATCTTCCCCTTCAATTTCCAGGTGGGCAGGCGAGTCTAGCGTCCCAGTTGCGAGAGCCACGTTCTCAGCAAAGAGGCAGAAGGGGACATGAGAACCGTCTGCTATCCGCTGATAACCCCTGATCTCCCAGTTTCTTTTGATGAATTTTGACTTTTCTATCTGTAAATGCTCTGTTGAAACATCTCCATCTTGACCATCACTATCATCTTGATCTCTGTAGAGTCTTGATACGGAGGTTATGTAAGTATTCTCTCGGAAATTCTTCTGAAGGCCCATGACCTTTACATAATGTTTATAGTAGTGAACTCTGTCCTCAGGCGTAACTCGATCTCCGTTTAGGTTCCTGCAAAAGAAGACATATTTGAGGACAGTGCTTTTAGCTCCCGTGATTATTTCTCCTCCCTACAGTAAGTTTTTTTTTTTTTTTTTAAGATTTATTTATTTATTGGAAAGTCAGATATACAGAGAGGAGGAGAGACAGAGGGGAAGATCTTCCATCTGATGATTCACTCCCCACGTGAGCGCAACGGCCGATGCTATGCCGATCCGAAGCCAGGATCCAGGAACTTCTTCCGGGTATCCCACGTGGGTGCAGGGTCCCAAGGCTTTGGGCTGTCCTCGACTGCTTTCCCAGGCCACAAGCAGGGAGCTGGATGGGAAGCGGAGCTGTGGGATTAGAACCGGCACCCATATGGGTACCCAGTGTGTTCAAGGGGAGGACTTTAGCCACTAGGCCATGCCACCGGGCCTGCTGTAGTAAGTTTTACACATTTTAAATTTGCCTGTTTCTAGCTATAAATTGTCCTGATGCTTTACAAAGGAGGGCTGGTGTCTTTAAAAAATGTTAATGAGTTAGCTGTATCAGCAGGAGTCCTTGGAGGACAGATGGCATTTAACATGTACTTGTGACTCCAGTGACATTCAGTGCCTGCTCTAAAACCTGTTGTGAATAAATGAAGGAATTAAAAAGCAGTAAAAATTAAATTAGTATATGTTTCATGATTGTACTCTATTGAATAATTGTTGTATTATTACAGGTCGTACCTATGAGAACATGATTTTGACTAAGTAGCTTTCTATCTCCTTATGACTAAAAGAATGTTCTCTCTTCTACTAATCAGTATCATACTATGCTTAATAAGATTTAGTATTTTGCTTTTTTTTTTGGATAGGCAAATGTAGAAAGAATAAAATCTTCCATCTGCTGCTTCACTCTGTAAATGGCTGCACTAGGGCCCGGCGCGGCAGCGGTGGCGCAAGTGGTTAAGGTCCTCGCCTTGCACGCCCGGGATCCCATATGGGCGCCAGTACTATCCCAGCATCCCCGCTTCCCTTCCAGCTCCCTGCCTGTGGCCTGGGAAAGCAGTCGAGGACGGCCCAAAGCTTTGGGAACCTGCACCCGTGTGGGAGACCCAGAAGAGGCTCTTGGCTTCGGATCGGCATAGCATCGGCCGTTGCGCTCACTTGGGGAGTGAATCATCAGATGGAAGATCTTCCTCTCTGTCTCTCCTCTCTGTATAACCGCCTTTCCAATAAAAAAAAATAATAATAAAAATAAATCTTTAAAAATGGCTGCACTAGCCAAGAGCTGGGTTAGTCCAACGTCAGAAGCCAGAACTGCATCTGGGTCTCCCCTGTGGAGGGCAGAGGCCAAGCATGTAACCCGTCTTACGTTGCTCTCCCAGACGAGGTAGCAGAGAGCAGAATTAGAAGTGAAATCACCAAGACTCAAACCTGCTGCACATTAGGATGTTGTTGTCACAGGCGGTGACTTAATTCACTACGCCACAGTGTAGTCCTTTCATGTGTTTTCCTACTCACACAGAGCTAAAAACATAACCTACTTTTTCAGGAAAAAAGCAGTTTAATGCAGCTTTCATTTCCCATTTTAACTTAGGCAATAATGTCTCTAAACCTCCTGGTTCAGGGCCCCACAAAGTGACCTATTGGCTGGAGTCCTCACCTTGCATCTTCCAAGATCCCATATGGGCACCGTTCATGTCCCAGCTGCTCCACTTCCCTTTTGGCTCCCTGTTTGTGGCCTGGGAAGGCAGTGGAAGAGAACCCAAAGCCATGGAACCCTGCCTCCACGTGGGAAGCTCTTGGCTCCTAGCTTCATGTTGGCTCAGGTCTGGCCATTGCGGTCACTTGGCAAGTTAACCAGTGGATAGAATATGCTTCTTTCTGTTAATCTGACTTTCCAATAAAAATAAATAAATCTTTAAAACAAACAAAGTAAAAAAACACCATCCTGATCCAAAGCAGCACTGAAAACAAACCAAACTATTTTCATAATTCAGTACAACTTGAAATTGGAAGCTCACAAAATTTTCTCTTTTGAATCTACTGGTTGTATTTAAGACATAAATGCTGGGGTCAGCATTGTGGGAGGGCACTGATTAGTGTCACTGCTGTGATAACTTCCAGTTAGCTCCCTGCTACTGGTTGAGAAAAGCAGCACAAGATGGGGGAGACCTAGCTGAAGCTCCTGGTTTCAGCTTGGTTCAGCCCTGGCCACTCTGGCTACAACGGGTGTGAACCAGTGGATGGAAGAGCTCTGTCTCTCCCTCTGGATTTTTTTTTTTTTAAAGATCTATTTTTATTATGTTTTTATTGGAAAGGCAGATATACAGAGAGGAGAGACAGAGAGGAAGATCTTCTGTCCCATGATTCACTCCCCAAGTGAGCGCAACGGCCGATGCTATGCTGATCCGAAGCCAGGAGCCTCTTCCGGGTCTCCCACATGGGTGCAGGGTCCCAAAGCTTTGGGCCGTCCTCGACTGCTTTCCCAGGCCACAGGCAGGGAGCTGGAAGGGAAGCGGGGCTGCCGGGATTAGAACCGGCACCCATATGGGATCCCCGGGCATGCAAGGCGAGGACCTTAACCACTGTGCCACTGCCCCGGGCCCCTCCCTCTGGATTTTAAATAAACAAGTAAATCTAAAAGATGTAGAATGTCTATTGTGATTTTTAAAGGAAATCCATTGGAATAGTTACTACTATTATTTCCATATAACTGAACAGGAAATTAACTCTACGTTGCTTGTCTAGGATTATAATATTAGAAATTTTAGTTAGAACTCAAATCCTAAGATTTTTTTTTACATGTAATTTAAAACAGTATGCATAATTTGAAAAATAAATGCTTCTGGCATAAAAATAAAACTTTCCATTTCTCATTAATAATGTGTTATGCAATAATTAAGGAAAATTTCCATGAGTTAGCAAGGTTTTTGTCTAGCAGGAAATCGAGTCATTATTTATATCTCTGTTTTTTATTTTTCTTTAAAGATTTGTTTTATTTTTATTGAAAAGTGAGATATACAGAGAGGTGGAGAGACAGAGAGGAAGATCTTCTGTCTGCTGATTCACTCCCCAAGTGGCCAAAATGGCTGGAGCTGCGCCAATCTGAAGCCAGGAGCCACTTCTGGGTCTCCCAAGCAAGTGCAGGATCCCAAGGCTTTGTGCCGGCCTTGACTGCTTTCCCAAGCTACAAGCAGGGAGCTGGAAGGAAAGCGAGGCTGCCGGGATTAGAACCAGTGCCCAAATGGGATCCCAGTGCATGTAAGGTAAGTACTTTATCCGCTAGAATACAATGCCAGGCCCTTTATCTCTGTTTCAACAGAAGTTAAGTAAGTTCCTGTTTTAACTTGTTTCTATTAATATTCAAATTAGAGTACATTGTCTTTGCTAGTAATTCTTACCCAAATTTATTTACTTTGCTTAAAATTACAGACCTCCTAATATTGCTTTTTAAATTGTGGGGCTTCTCCCCACCTTCCAAAAAAAAGAAAAGAAAAGGGAAAAAAACAAGTAAAAAACTCGCAAGGTTTAACATTAAATATTTGCTTACAAGCTCAAGTAGAATATCATGTACCATAGTGTACTGCACTTTACCCTGAAAGCCAAATGCTTTAGATAGGCACATGAGGTTTGCATACATGAAGTTACATGTACACTCGTGAACATGCACAAAATACTGTGCATGGGATGAGAAAGAAACCAGAGGGAGCAATGAGAAGTCACAGGAAACGACTCAGTGCTTGGTTTTATAACATCTCTAAAAGGGAAACTAGGCACTACTGGGTCTCCCATGTGGGTGCAGGGTCCCAAAGCTTTGGACCGTTTTCGACTGCTGTCCCAGGCCACAAGCAGGGAGCTGGATGGGAAGTGGAGCTGCCAGGATTAGAACCGGCGCCCATATGGGATCCCGGGTGCTTTCAAGGCGAGGACTTTAGCCGTTAGGCCATGCTGCCGGGCCTGATTGTTTTCTTTTTAAAGAGCCTAATCCACCTAATTTATAATTGTTCAGACTATAAATACAAATGATTGTATAAATAACTTCCAAAGCTTTATTTCAATTAGCTTTTTAAAACTTCAGCCTTTGGTACTCTCCATTGATATGTCTTGCTTCATATAATTATATTTTATCTGATGAATTTACAATATCACCAATGCCTACACAATATCCATGCATTTGGCCCATGATCAACATGAGGGAGACTGCATGTTAAGGGAACAAATCAATATTTTCACTTTTTAAAAAATAAATGTTTATTAATTACCAAAGCTCTAGATGTCTTTTCATTTTGAATATCAGTTAACAGATTTTCAAAAACTAGCAACAAAAATCGCCCTCCCCTCCCCTTCCCCCATCAGTATGCTTTTGCAACGCAGGCTGCTTGGCTACGGCAGCATCTCTTCAGAAGGGAGAATTACAAATGGTTGCCTGAGAAACCACCTCAGTGAAGCTAATGCTGCCGTCTGGGAAGAGAGCTCTGCAAGCCCCCTCAACCTGCTTCTGCGCTGCTCAACTCCAGACAAGAAAAGAGCAAGGGCCAAAGGCTCCTAGCCCAAAGACCTCAATCATCTCTTTCAACCAATTCTTTAGACTGTTCTTACATAGCTCAGTATTGCCAATGAAGAATATTAACGTAATAATTGTAACAGAGCATTAATATATGCTAGGCCCCGTCAGGCATCATATGCGGTGGCATATAGAGCACCAGGTAAAGAATGTGGGTTTTGAGTGTAGCCTAACAACGGGATTATGTTGGCTACCAGTTTTTGCACAAGGAGGCAGAGGTCTGACAGGCCCAAGTCAGTCACATGGGCACTGCTGGCCTGGACATGATTGACGCCATGAAAATTCCCTGGACACCCAGTATGTATGAGCTCTTAGGGGTGGCAACTCTTCAAATGCTTTGTCACACTGCTCTTGAGAGATCTAAGCATAGCCACATCTGACTCCACTAGGAGCATACACTAGAAGCCTTTGGCACCACCATCCCATGTGGCACCAGTTTAAGTCCTGGCTACTCCTCTTCCAAACCAGTTCACTGCTTATGGCCTGGGAAAGCAGAGGCCAAGTCTTTTGGCACCTGCCACTATGAGGGAGTTGTGGAGGAGGCTCCTTGCTCTCATCCTTGGATTGCTCAGCCCTAGCCACGGCAGTCACTGGGGGAGTAAACCAGCAGATGGAAGATCTTTCTATCTCGGTTCTCTGTAAATCTGCCTTTCAAATAGCTATAATAAATCTTTAAAAAAAAAGAGATAAGGTAGATAGTTGGATGAATCAGTTTGGTGGGGGCGGGGGCATATATATAATAGAAGGACAATGGGCTAAGGGAAGATATTAAGGAGTGTGGCTAAATCACCAAAGTTTAGATCCTCTACTAGACAGGTACCATAGCACGGGCCCTGGAGCATGCTTTGTATGTAAAGAGAAACAGGTTAATGCAGCCAAAAGTACAAAAAGATGTGATAAAAAAGTACTGTAATTGGGAACTTAAACTTTCACAACCTAGGTAGTTAATAAAGTATAACAAAAGGCATTGATACTTTGGCAGTTGCTGCTTATTATTATTAAAATTAAAATTTTGAAAACTAGACATGTATTTAATCTAAGGATATCCACTGATATCCTGAAGCAGGCACTTGATAAATTATATGTACACAGCTCTTCAGATGTATTAACACCGCTACAGAAATATTGTTCAAAATATTGAACAAAAATTGGTTCTATCATTTGATACTTAGTGTTAAAACCTTCATGGAACTAAATAACTGAAATTGTGCAACAAATGAATGCCTATCTCACAGCAGGCACCGTTTATTGTGATCACATTAAAAATATTTATTAGCTATTGGCTTTGTAATAGTTATTGGTTTAATTAAACCTTTAGTATCTCGGCTTTCTGGTTAAATCTCTACTATGGATTGAACTGTATACCCCCCAGAATCCTAACTTGTGGGTCTAATCCTGAATGTAATGACATTTGAAGATGAGGTCACTGGGAGGTTAATTTAAGCTAGATGAAGTCATGAGGGCAGGCACTTCATCATGGGATTAGTAGCATTGTAAAAACAAGAAGAGAGGTCGTTTTCTCTTTTGTGTGGACACAATGAGGTGACTGAGAGGAAGGGTGCCCTTACCTGTTTCAGACTTTAATCTCAGACATTCTAGCCTCCAGAACCATGAAAAATAATATGTGTGTTCAAGTCACCCAATCTATGGGATTATGTTACAGCAGCCAAGCCAACTAACAATTTCTTTTTTTCACAATACATTTTTCCTTTAAGATCTTGAAAATGTACGGAAATAGTAGATATTGGTTTAAAATACTGGGTGAAAATCTGTATACTCTAAAACGAATATGTGATCTTAAACTTTTTTACTATGCAGAGGAATATTCCTGGATGCTTTAGATATGAATCTCGTGACGCTGTGGAGACAGAATTGCCTTTCTAAGAAATGAGTACAGTGAGACTGTCTCAATAACCAAACTAGCTTATTACTAGTAAGTAATGCACATGTAAGCGACTAAGGGCATTAAGATGTGGCCAACATCGCACATCACAATATATTTTTTTAAAGATTTATTTTTATTATTTTTTTTATTGGAAAGGTGGATATACAGAGAGGAGAGACAGAGAGGAAGATCTTCCATCTGATGATTCACTCCCCAAGTGAGCACAACGGCCGATGCTATGCTGGTCCGAAGCCAGGAGACTCTTCTGGGTCTCCCACGCGGGTGCAGGGTCCCAAAGCTTTGGGCCATCCTTGACTGCCTTCCCTGTGCCACAGGCAGGGAGCTGGAAGGGAAGCGGGGATGCTGGGATAGAACCGGCACCCATATGGGATCCCGGGCGTGCAAGGCGAGGACCTTAACCACTGCGCCACTGCGTCGGGCCCACACATCACAATATTATAATGGTTAAGAATCTTGCTGGTTTATGAAGATTACATAATAATTTATATATATTAAAATTCCAGGAAAAAATATACTCACGTGCCAAGCTCCACCAGGTGGACCTTTACCAAGAACTAAGTGAGGGCTATAATGATGTTGTTCTAATTTCCAATGCAAAGTGGATGGGTAATCATACCCAAAGTCAGCATCTGAATGAAGAAGTGTATCAAAAAGTACTGCAACTGGATTGGATGATCGGCCCTTAAGGCCTTCAGGCAAGTATTCTAAGTCCTAAATGGAAAACAGAAAAAAAGGTAGAGTTTGGAAAAATTCAGAAGTTATCACAATCGTAATTATCCATCTAATTCAGCATTTCCCAGATAGTATCCTAGGCTATCCAACACAGATGTTCCTTGAATAATCAGATGATTTTTTGGAGGGTGGAGTGGCAAATACAGGAAAAGGCTGAGCTTAAATGAAGGCAACCAAATTCTTACCTTGGAAAACTTCAGAGGCCATTACATGCTAATGTTCTATCCTGTTGCTCTGGTGATAAAATTAAAGCACATTCAAAAACTTATGTAAGCATTTAGCACCTATTAAGATTGCAGGAAAAATGATTTTAGAAATCCAGTTCTAATAAGTTCAATAAAACAGAACCTAATATATTTATGAATTTAAAAGTGAAAATCTTACTTAAAATAATTCCAATGAAGAAACAATGTTCATCTCAGTAAAAGCAAACTGCAATGTAGTATAAAAAAATTTTGCTGAAATTGACATGCAAGAGGCAATACCTGATAAACAATGCAAAGATCTCTTTCTTCTTCTAGCTTACTATGTAATACTGTATTGGGGTGCATTGCTTCTGATGATAAATATGGTCTGTAGCCTGATAACATAAGAAAGGCATATTCCTGAAGGTCCATTTCCTATTTAAAAAACACAAGGTGCAAGGGGAAATGTCATGCATCTTTATAATCTGTTTCCCCCCCCCCTACTTTGAATGTAGTTCTTCCCCCTTGTTAATTCTTTCTTCTCTAACCTTTTAAAATTAGATGTTGGATAAGATTCTGATGTTTGTCTTCTCTATTATTTTCTTTTTGGGAGCCTCATCTACTTAAGCCTTCATCTCTCTGTGCTTCAGAAGTAAATTCTCTAAGTAAATTCTCGTTCCAGGAATACATCCCACTTTCCTGTATGTTGCGTCTTCCAGCCAACCTACTAATAATGTAAACACAGTGTGCTCCAAGGTGAACCCCGAGTCCCTTCGTTTAGATGCCCTCTCCTTTAAGCTGTATTCCACTGCAAGTCTAACGTGCAGCAAAATCTCACATTCATTCTGCTTCTAACATTATGCTGTCATCTAAATCCAGTCAGTCATCTCTCACT
Source organism: Ochotona curzoniae (assembly GCF_017591425.1). Lineage (NCBI taxonomy): Eukaryota > Metazoa > Chordata > Mammalia > Lagomorpha > Ochotonidae > Ochotona > Ochotona curzoniae. Next base: position 838,873 of record NW_024466352.1, on the reverse strand, counting down.
TACATCCTCTCACCTGTAATACTATTATTTACTCACTGGCAAATCTTGTACATACTGCATTCAGATGAGCTTTGGTAACAGTCTGCCTGACATTTTCCTCTACTCTAAAAGCTTTAACTGCTTGTTTCTGGCTATCAAGACTCTCCATGTCCTGATCTCTATTCTTTTCAATTCTAATTCTTTATACAAACACTGCCTTCCTCTACATCCATACACTTTAAACCAACTGAACTTCTGGTTGAACTCAGCTTTATTACTTCCAATTATGAAGGCTTTTTTTTTTTAAGTCTTGTTAGGTTGGGCAGAGCAGAAATGACTCCACCACCATGTGAAAGTCAAGCTGACCCTCCCTTCCAGAAAGGTCTGGATGCCAAAACAACTTAACCTTATCTCTGCATAGAAGGTCAGTGCCCACCATGAGCACCCAGTGCTAACGGCCAGTAACGTGCAAACATGAGGAGCTGCTGCATTCTCCATCGCCCACACCTAAGATGTATAGGAGCCCAGTGGTGCATACGCTGGGCAGGTAATCCCTTCACGCAGTCAGCCTGCCATGTGGAAGTGGTCAGGGGCTGTCTCCTGCCAAGGAGCAGTCTGCTAGACTCTTCTCTGATGAATAAAACTGCCTGGAACTCCCTCTCTCTCTCAGCTGCCCATGAACCTAGCAAGTCTATATTGCCCTGACCTGACATGTCTCTGCCTTTCAAACAGTGAGTCTTTCCAAAAAGAAAAAAAAAAAGGATCATTGATGTTGTTTCTGCCATTCTGTAGGGCTTCTTTCTTAACCAGCAGTGCTTCATCTATAAGTGACATCCTTGGACACAGTTGCCTAGTGCTTAACAGTTAAATCTTTTTCTTTATTGTAGTCTTCATTTGTTTTTCACAATAGTGGCCTATCCAGGTTCTTTGGTCTGCTGACTTGGCCCTGAGAGAGTTTCTTTATACATTTGTGTATGTTTTTTATGCATTCTGGTATTGAGGGGTTATTTCTGTTGTTGTAGTTGTTTTTGGTCATTTCCCTTGTGGTTAACTCTTCTGTGCCTCTCAAGATAAATGTGTTGCTGCTTCTTCTCAGTATCTTTTCAGTCCTTCCCTTCCTGTCTGAGCTATGGCTCCCTGGTTTGAATTCTGATCACCCAAGTTACTATAAAATTCTCTTGGTCATTCTGCTCACCATATACCATAACATTAAATCAGTGTAAAAACATCACCTTAATGGGTCCAGTTTAGCAATAAGCCTGTAAGCATTTGAGAGCAGGGACCTAGGTCTTTGCTTTTTCGTGATCCTGTCACACAGTAAATGCATGGAATGTCAGTAGCATCTTTAAGATTTAGTTATTTTGGGCCTGGCAGCGTGGCCTAGCAGCTAACGTCCTTGCCTTGAACGCGCTGGGATCCCATATGGGTACCGGTTCTAATACCGGCAGCTCCACTTCCCATCCAGCTCCCTGCTTGTGACCTGGGAAAGCAGTCGAGGACAGCCCAAAGTATTGGGACCCTGCACCCGCATGGGAGACCTGGAAGAGGTTCCTGGTTCATGGCTTCAGATTGGCGCAGCACCGGCCATTGTGGTCACTTGGGGAGTGAATCATTGGACATAAGATATTCTTCTCTGTCTCTCCTCATCTCTGTATATCTGACTTTGTAATGAAAATAAGTAAATCTTTTTTAAAAAAAGATTTAGTTGCTCTGATCTGTTAACTTAAGGTGAGTTAACCTGTCAAGTTTTATCCTTTGGATAATGTTCACTACCCACAATTCCCTACAATACATATCAGCTGCTGTCTCCTGGCAGCAGAGTATTTTTATATATATATGTTTTTACCTTTTTCTCAGCACTGATTTATCAATTCTGCTTCAGCAGAGAAAATATGGATTTCCATATTGCTTGAGCCACAAGATCCATTAGTCCTATCACAACTGCAGAATGCATGTAAATATGAAATGCTTTCAAATGTTTTTGTCTTTTCTTTGTTGAAATCTAAGGGAAAGAGATGGAGAAGATCAAGAAATGTCTTCATCCAAGTCAGCACGAACAGAAATGTCTTGTTCTCTTCTAGAACAAACCCAACCTGCCCCAGTCTTAATATGGGAAAACACACAGCAGCATCTATCTCAGAATGAGCTTCTTGACAAAGAAACAGATAACTTGATTCTAGTGAACAATTTCAAATCTGATGTGAAAAATTCTGCTCATCAGTCTCTTTGCCCGGAAAAGCTAATAACTAAAAAGAGAAAAGAAATGGATGATCGGGCCATAGAAGATGAAGTCTTGGAAGAGTTATTCAAGAACAGAAAACCAGAGTTGGAAATGCAAGTGAATGTTCATAAACAAGAGGACAATGTCAATATGAGAAAAAGGACCAAGATGGATCTGGAAACAGGCAGCACTCGCAATGATGAAACAGCACTAGAAAGAGACAAAGGATCTGTAAGTGTCTTTTAAAATTTGTGTACTGAATTATTTATTTGAAAGGCGGTGTGACAAGAAGGGAAGGATGTGGGGAGAGAGAGAGATTGCAGCCAGGTGGCCATGACAACCTGGACTTGGCAAGCTCAATCTCAGCAATAGGAATTCCATGCAGGTCTCCCCGTGGTGACATGTTGAATCCAGCCTGAGCTGGATTTCCAAAAGGTAGCTTCTAAACTATGTTGATGGTAGAACTATTCTGTGCTTTCTTTTTTTTTTTTTCTAAAATGTATGTATTTGTTTGAAAGAGTAACAGAGAGGGCTGTTGAGAGAGATACCTTCCAGCTGCCAGCTCACTTGGCAAATGGCCATAGCAGTTACGGCCAAAACCTGGAGCCAGGAGTTACATCCTGGTCTTCCATATTGGTGACAGGGGACTAAGTACTTAAGCTGCTCCCTTCCTAGGCGGGCGTGTCAGCAGGAAGCTGGAACAGGAGTGGAGCAGGAGGATTTGAACTGGCCCTCAGGTATGGTGTTCTGGTAACACAATGTGCAGCTTAAACCACGTTAGCACAATGCCAGCCCCTAGAACTGTTCTTTCTACTTTGGGACTTAATACAGATTCTAGTATGTCCATAGATTTACTGTGAGTTAAAATGGAAAACTTAGTGCTATTCCTGCAATGATTTTATCCTTTTTCAGTTATTTCTATTCTGTTTGAACTTTTATTTTATTTTCAATGTTATTTACAAAATTGAGGGAAATGTACAGCATGTGGGCCTCCAGTTAGGGTGGGGAGGGAGGAGGGTGGGACAGATGTATCAGTTCTTTTTTTCTTTTTTTCTCATGTGTCCACAGTGGGAAAGAAAGGAAGTCACTCCTTGCTGTCAAACTACATCAGCACCTAGGGATGGGGGCCAGTCATTTGATGAGAATTAGAGACCCCGAAGTTGGGAAGCATGTTGCAAGGGTGATAACTTGAGTGGTTGTGTTAGTTCTGAGATGTTGTCAGCTTCATTGCACGAGGTTGAGAAAATTTGCAAAGTTTATCAGCTCCAAGTCTTATGAGGTCACTCCTCATCTGTCAGGCATGCTCTCAGAGCTCCCCACTGCAACAGGCCCCTGACCCCCTTCCTCAGGTAGTCTGCAGCACCCCTGCCATTGAGCAGCACACAGTAAGCCTGAGGTGTGTGCAGGGGGCTTCCCAGCCTAGTGTCTGTCCCCTGCCCCCCACTGCATGGCATTTGCTGCAAATCTTTAAAACCAATAAGATAAAATAAGCAGCTATGCTGGTACACTGATTTACATAACACTGGATCGGCATTATCCAGGCCAAGAATGCCCACCAGGTATTGGCTGCTTTTCTCCCAACAGTAGAACACTTGTCTAGGTCCAAGACAATCTAGGCAATTGCCTCCTGCAATGGTAACATTCTTAGTAGCACACATTGCATCTGTGGTCTAGTTCTTCCTCCCCTCATTATACCCGCCTAGTCCAAAGTTTTCCTTCTCATTTAAAATTATATCATTTTTCACTACCCTGTCATAATAGCTATTACTTGGAAGATACCATCATTATATTTACAGTTAACCTGCAATGCAGTAGTAAATATCCATTGAACATGGGCGGACACTAACTGTACTAGGTCTCACAGTACTGGGACTTATGTTGATGCCCTGTGATTTTGATCTCTTCTGTCAGCTTTCCCTGAATGTCATTCGTTCATTTAGTTAGTTATACTGGAGACTGAACATGCAAATATGAAAGGCAATCTGATATATTATTTTTCATAGGCCTTGAGTAAGATCTCTGACCTGGTGATAGACTTACATGACACATGAGAAAAAGTATAGGTCATCCCCAAGCTTACATTCTGAGAATCCACATTGATAATTATGTGATTCTCTAAGTTACAAAATAAAAAGTTAGAGGCTGGTATTATGGTGTGGTGGGTTAAGCCACTGCGTGCCATGTCTGCATCCCATATAGGAACTGGTTTGTGTTTGCTGCTCCTCTTCTGATCCAGCTCCCTGCCAATGGCCAGGGAAAAGCAGTGGGAATGGTCCAAACGTTTGGACCCCTGCCACCTGTGTGTGAGACTTGGGTGAAGCTCCTGGTTTCAGCCTGGCTTAGTTCTAGGCAATGCAGCTACCTGGAAAGCGAGCCGATGGATGGAAGATATCTCTCTCCTTCTCTCTCAGTAACTCTGTGTTTCAAATAACTAGATAAATGTTATTATTAAAAAAAAATAAAACCCTAGGAGAATTAGCAGATTGGAGGATGTAGAGAAGAGGAAGGTAGGAGAAGGTTCATATATTGAATTTGTTATCATTGTGTCTAAATGAGGTTAAAATATTCTGAAGGTGATAGCAACTGGATGTATATTAAAGTAGTTATGCCTAGTCAGGTTGAAGACACGTATTTACTCGTAATAATTGGTGAGTGAAGCATTAATTTTCTTTAGTTCCTAAACATGCACTTTCCAATCTCCTTTTCAAAAGTGATGTGAATATTTATTGGTGTAACATCGAAAACTTTATATAAAATGATATATTATGCACTATATCTAAAGGGATAGTAGTTGTACTCAAAGTTTTGGAAGCTCTATATAATGTGGTTTTTGCTGTAAATTCCTAAATAACAAGTAATTTTATTTCTCCTTTTCCATCCCTTATGACTCCATTTAAGAACGATGATGAACTTCGGGAAGATGGCGAGGAGCTTCCAAAGAAGCTGTTACTGACTGAATTTAGATCATTGGTGGTTATCTCCACTTCCAGAAATCTGTCGGATGTAAATATTGATTATGGTCAACTGAAGAATTTCAAGAAATTCAAAAAGGTAGTTATTTTTAAGTGTATCACAAGAGGGCAGTGTTTGAAATGTTTTTCGAAATATTGTTAGGGTTAAATGGTAATGAAAGCAGTTTATGTTCAAAACGGATGCAATTTCTTCTACTTAAAAGCTGAGCATAATCAGTAATGAAAGCTGTAGGCATTCTATTATTACATGCCTTTATAAAACCAAATAGAAACCCAGTCATGTATCTCTTAACAATACTGAGATACATTCTGAGGAGACAGTTTCATCATTGTGCGATACCATGGTGTAGATCATATCACCTGACTATGTATCTAGCTGATATATTAAAACTGTTTGGAACCAGTGTCAATAATGTAAGGGTGTTATTGACCAAAAACACCATAATATACACATTACTCCATGGACACTGAATGTTGCATCAGATCTGAATTCCTGCTTATTAAGGAACTGATATTGCATAAACTTGATTAGCGCAACTCATCGGATATCACTGATTCGATCAGCGTGAGTTTGTCATCTGTTCTGGGAATTAGTTTCTTGATCCAGACCTAACACTAACAGGTGGTCTTTGCCCTCTGCATTTGATCAGAGAACAGTAATTATTTCAGTGTCTGCCGTAACTGACATAGTGTAGCTCTTTGTCTGTGATGTGAGCGTGTACTGTTGTCATTTCTCAGGTTGATTTGTACCTGCTATGATGCTATCTAGAGGGGTCTGAACTCCGTCCGACAGGAGCAATCTCTTCTGCTTAGACGAGATCCCTCTCATATGACGCCTTTTTAGTGGTGCACTTGCTCTTTCCCAACTCACAGCTGTGGCTTGTGAATAGAAACTCAGAAGAGACGAGATTTTATTATTGATTAAGTTACCAGGGAAAAATGTGTTTGATATTGGCATAGTAGTAGCTATAAAACAGTGTAAGTAGTCCAAATATCTGGTAAGCAGTTTGAATATATAAAAATCATTAGAAATATTGATATGCTAAAACTTATTTTTAAACTGCAAATGGTGTTCAAACCAAAATTTATTTGGAAATGGTACTGGATTGAATGAACTTGAGTGTTATCCAAATCAATAATATGGTGGTTGTTGTGCTTTGTAAAATGCATTTGCACACAGAATGTTTTTAGTGCAAACTGTTCATTTGTAAATAGTTAAAAGGTCATTTAGAGTATGAATTGATCATTGCATTTGTTAGTTAAGTGTTAAAAACCGTATTACTTTGACTGATTAACAGGTCACGTTTCCCGGAGCAGGAAAACTGCCACACATCATTGGAGGATCAGATCTAATAGCTCATAATGCTCGAAAGAATGCGGAATTGGAAGAGTGGCTAAGGCAGGAGATGGAGGTTAGTACAAGTGAAGCCCACAAACTGAGATAAACTACAGATGCAAGTTTCTTAAGATTGAGCTCTTAAAAACAACTACTTAGAACCAGAAACAAGGATAACTGGCCTGAGATCATTCAAGAAACGTGAGATCTGAAGCCTTGAGATTAATCTGTACTTTCTGGATCACTTCTTTTAGAAAATTCTAATTTTTTTGTTATTAGTTTACAAAATGGTATACAAGATATGGGTTAGTGAACATTCTAATCTAAATAGAGGAAAATGAAAAAAAATTTTTTTAAAGATTCATTTATTTATTGGAAAGTTAGATATACAGAGAGGAGGGGAGACAGGGAGGAAGATCTTCCGTCCGATGATTCACTCCCCAAGTGAGTGCAATAGCCGATGCTATGCCGATCCAAAGCCAGGAGCCTCTTCTGGGTCTCCCACACAGGTGCAGGGTCCCCAGGTTTTTGGCCGTCCTCAACTGCTTTCCCAGGCCACAGGCAGGGAGCCGAATGGGAAGTAGAGCTGCTGGGATTAGAATCGGTGCCCATATGGGATTCTGGCACGTTCAAGGGGAGGACGTTGGCCGCTAGGCCATGGCGCCGGACCCAAAATAGAGGAAAAATTTTAAGCCACAGAAAAGTATGGGTGTTTAGCCTTACCTAGATTTTAAAAATAAAGCAGAAACTGTGATTAAACATACCTGAAAATTTATCAAAGGGAATTTTCTTGAGTAGTGCACCCGTTTCGGAAACCATTAAAATATGGTGTGCCTACCAACAAGTGCACGATAGCTGCAGATCAGTGAGTGTTTCTGTGCTCACAACCACCATCCAAGTTAAGAACAAAACATTCCTAACCCCTGGAGTCCAGGTTTTATTTATTTATTTTTTACAGTAAAGTTGGTAAGACTATTATTTCCACATTGTTTTTTTCCTGTATCTTGGGAAAAGGGGGAGATAAAGGGAGAAGCCCCACCCAGTCTTATACCCATCCCCGGACCCTGATGTGGAGCATGCTCCTAGGGTCTTGCTCAAGTTCTTTTGATAGTTCAACAGTTATGAATTGCTGCCAATCTCACCATTACAAGCACGATAAAATTGCTGCATAATCCACTGGTAGACCTAGTCCACCTTCGGGTCTCCGTTTGCCCAGTTTTTCACTGCCATCTTATGGCTGGGATAGTTGATTGATTTGTTCTGACCTTGTTGTGATGCCACGTATCCTCTGCAGGTTCCAGTATACTGCCATATCTTCCATTTTCAGCTGTTTACGCTCTTTATTGCTCCTTCTGAGCCTCTGAGGCAGATTGGCTCTGGCACTTGCATTCCATTGCAGACCATTGGTTCTGAGTCTGACACTTCAATTGGGGAGAGCCCGAAAGAAACTGTCTGAGGTGATCCCAGACCAGATTCTTGTGTATACTTGCAGGTACAGGGCCCGGTACAACCATTGCCCCAATAACTGGTGGTTGAAATTGCTGGGTCAATTCTGTTTCCAGCCCTGTCTTCCACTGGAACCCACTGGTGTTGCAATCCAGCCTGATTCTGCCCAGCACACCTGGAGTCCAGCTTTTATTTAATCTGTTATCCTCTCCAAGTCCAATTTGGCGTCAGTTAGATTTTCTTTCTTTTTTTTTTAATTTTTGAATCCATTTATTGAAAATTTAATTATCATTCTTTAAAGTGTATTTTGTCACTAGTATAATTTAGATGACTCCTTTTGTTATGATTTACACAAATTTGTTAACAGAGCATGAAAGTAATTAATTATAATAAGACCCAGAAAAGATCATTATACTAAATATTTAAGAATTTTCACTTGTAGTACATATTATTACATGAAGTTTCACTCTACATTCTTTAAGATCATTGGTTTTTCTTTGCTTCTAATTTTTTCTTTCTTTTTTTTATTTTTTTTCACATTTTATTATTATTGCTATCATTTTACGATACAGTTCCATATTCCCTTACCCTCTCCCCAATTCCCTTCCCCCCCAGTTCCTTTATGTCATTATTAACATATAGTTCTTCATACTCAGTCATATGTTCATCACTGCGGGCATGGACACTGGCAGAGAGTCCAGAATCCTATTGTCAAAATATAATATAAACACTTTAACTGTAAGTCCACTTTGTCTGGAAACAGAGATGCATACCACACTGCATCCTCACATCTGGTTGTTAGTCTCCATTACATAACTACTGTACATTCCCGTAAATGAAAAGTCATGATACAGAATCAACAATAGAAAGAAAAATAGAAATTTACAATGCCATGAAGTTAAATGACATGTTACTAGATATGACAGTCTTCATTACACAACTACTATGCCTTCCCTTAAATGAAGAGCCACAAAACAAAATCAACTTCCGGGAGAAAAAAGAAATTAACAACACCAAAAAGTTAAACAACATGCTGTTAAATGTATGACATGTAGCTGAAGAAGTGAAAATCAAGAACCTTCTTGAAGAAAATGATGCCACTGTATGACCTACGAGTCATTGAATGATTTAATCAGAAGAAAGTGTTTTGAAGAGATGAAACCAACAGAAAACAACAAAACCCATGTGATATAGTTCCCACTGGTCTTTGTTAGAGTGTGTCTCCTCCCGACAATAAACAGATGGGTTTTGTTTTTTAATCCAGCCTACTAATCTATGATGTTTGATTGAGCTTAAGCAATTTGCATTTAGAGTTAAATATACATAGGTGGTACTTTGGTCCTGTCATTTTAGGAATGGGTGATTCATTGATTTAGTCTTCTGTTGTCATTTTACTGAGATGTTCTTCCCATTTGCCTTTGGTTTTGGTAGGTGCTATTCCTCTTCTCTGCCAAGAGAACATCTTGAAGTATCATTTGTAGAGCAGGTTTAGAAGAGGCAAATTCTTTTAGCTTTTCTTTACTCTGGAAGAATTTTATTTCATTTTCAAAGACAAAAGAAAGCTTTGCAGGGTATGTTATCCTAGGCCGACAATTTTTTTCTCTTAGAATCTGGAATATGTCACTCCATTCTCTTCTTGCCTGTAGGAGTTTCCTGTGAGAGATCTCCTGTGAGCTTAATTGGCCTTCCTTTATATGTCAATTGATGTTTTTCATGTGCACATTTAAGGATCTTTTTCTTATGTTCAATTGAAGAGAGCTTGATAATCATATGTGTTGGTGAAGATTGCTTTTGATCAAGCCTGTTGGGAGTTCTGTATCCCTCCTGGATCTTGTTTCCCAATTCTTTCTCCAGATAAGGGAAATTTTCCTTTATTATTTCATTAAATACATTTGCGAACTCAGCTTCTCTTTCTGTACCTTCTGGGACTCCCATAACTCTTATATTTGGCCTCTTAATAGTGTCTTTCAATTCTTGAATACTTTTTTAAGCCTGATCCAGCTCTGCTTCCAGCTTTTTGTTTGCTTCCCCCTGGTGACAGGAGATATCTTCCAATTCTGAGATTTTTTCTTCTGCTTGCTTCATTCTATTTTGGAGACTCTCCACTGTACTTTTAATTTGCTGTACTGTGTTATTAATTTCTGATATTCCAGTCTTGATTTGCTTTACTGTTTCCTTAAATTCTTTGAACTCTTGCATTAACTTCTCATTTTTGACCAGAATCTTTAAAATGAGTCTTATGGATTCTGTGTCCCCTATTTTCTCAATGTTAACTCTGAGGTTGGCATAGGGTTTTGCTCCTTTGCAGGGGAGTTTTCAGTAATATTCATTGTGCCTTTGTCTCTTCTTTTGCTCTTGGTCATTGTACTTCTGGTTAGCAGAGTCTTCTCCTTGGGGCAGGTTTCTAAGATGTGTCACCCACAGGTCTACAATGCGATTTTACTTATTGTAGTGGGTACACAACTTTTTGCTTGCAGCCACTTGTGCCACAACCTCCACTGAGTTCCAGGTCTGGCTTCTTATGTCAGATATCCACCGTGGTCTCCACAGCCCCCGCTCTTGGCTCACCACTCTCCACCTCCTGTGATACCATGCTGAGACTGCACTATTGTCTCTGTAACCTTTCTCCCTCTTCTGGCTGGAGCGGGTTCCAGGATTAAAGAGACACCAGGTGTCCTATCTAGTTAGGTTGTTGGTGGCGCTGATCTTGTCGGAACTTGTTGGATGTTAGGTCTGGGTGCCACACGGACCTGTTTTGACTGGTACAATGCCACAGTCGGTATTATTTTCCTGCGGGACCTCAGCGAGTTCTCGCGGCTCAGCACATGTGCAGTTCTCTGTTGTCCCCTGCAGTCCCAAAGCTATTGCCACAGTGCACAAAATGGCACCCGATGTGCTACCACCACTACAGTTCTTGATCCGCTGGCCGTCAGATCAAGGGCTACCCAGACCTGCCCCGGATGGAACCCGTAGAATGCCACGTCGTTGCAGTTCACTGAGTCAGAAATGGGCTCACCTTCCGCTCAGAGCATGCTCAGTCCTTTCCCTTGCCCTTTCCTCCTTAGGCAAAATGGCGAACAATTCAGCTCTAGGGAGCTGAGTGGGCTATGAAATCCATGCTGTTCTCGCATTGCCCGCCTGGGATCTGCTGCTCTGTCTCTGCTGCTGGTCAAATCAAATGAACCAGCAAGACAGACAGTTCCCCGTCTGGGTGCACCTCCCAAGCTCCCAGTGAAAGTCCCTTCCCACCTGGTTGCTGGTGGAGTTCTGGCTGCTGGTGGAGTTTAGATCGCCATGCTGGAATATCATTCACTGCAACACCACACTGCTGTGCCCGCTGCTTTTCTGTGTCTGTCAGTACACGGGAACCCCTCTGTTGTTGTTCTGTCCTTTCGCATTTCCTGAAATATGTCCTCTCTGCTTCATTCTGGTTAAATGCTTCTCCGTCCATTTAAACGTGTCCTTACCCTATTCCGCCATCTTGATTCTCCGTCAGTTAGATTTTCTCAAGATTTTCTCACCATTTTCTCCCATGCATCCTGACCACTTTCCTACATGTTTTCTTTCTTTATGTCACTGAACTTTATTTTTGGCGATATCTTCGGATCATCTCCCCATTTACAGCTTCTTTCTTCAGTTCTGGTTGGTATGTCCTCAGTCCATTGAGTTCTAATTCAGCCTAGTGTATTGTTGGATCACTGGGAGTCTGTTGCATTCTTCTGTAAATTTTCTTGTTTCCTGCTGATTCTTTTAAGTTCCTCTTTCCTTTGCCTGTGAGATCAGTACCTGGTATTTCTTGATCCTTGATCTGTTTTGCCCTTTTTTCCAGAGTATCTATTTTGTATGCTCTGATTGTGATCACTTTCCTTGGAATGTTATCTGTGTGTTTTCTTTGGATTGTAAGTTCAGTTTATTTCTTTCAGAAAAAACAAAGTTTGCATCTATATGCCAGTCTTGCTCACCAATACGTGACCACTTTACAGTCTCTTGTGATATTTGCTTTTGGAGCACTCAGGTAGTATGTATTTGGAGTCAGAAGCTTACAGTAAAATTTTTATTTCCTTCTTTTATCAGGTGCCAGAGTTGAGACATGCACAATGCTGTGGTCTGTCCTGTGTTTTGTAGTTTACGTTTCTTTCTCCCTTTAGTGCTGAGTTCATCCTCCCCTTTGGTCTTCTTCTGTGTCCCTGCCAACATCACAGAAAGTGTGTCATTTGTTGTCTCTCTGCTGTAAACACAGAGGGTATTGTTTGTGCCTCTGTCCAGATCCCTGCTCTATCTTTTGATAGTCCAATTTTTCCACTTTCTGGATGACTTGCGTGTTTGAAAGTCAGCCTTCTTCATCTTGAAAGTCAGTAGGAAATAGAGTATATACCGTTGTCGAATGTTCTCCACTTCTTTTGCTGGAGTACTCTATTCTGTTTTTTGAATATAGTTCTGCTTCATTTTAGGAGCTTCTCTATGATGGCTTTTAAAATATTTTTCTTATTTATTGGTCTCTACATTTAAGGTATAACTTTCTTATTGCTATTGCTATCTACTTCTACTTCTTTTGCATATTTTTAGGCTTTATGTTATTTTTCTTTGAAAGGCAGAGTTACAGAGAGAAGGAGAGACAGAGAAGGATGTTCTTCCATCTGCTGGTTCATTCTCCAAATGGCCACAACATCCACAGCTAAGTGATGTAAAGGCATTGGCCCAAGAGCATCAACCCTCCTGTACTGCTTTAGCAGGCTTGGGTAGGGAGCTGGATGAGAAGTGGCACAGCTGGGACCTGAACTGGCAGCCAAAGGGATGTCAGCCCCTCACACTGTAATGTATAGCTCCAGCCCCCAGTGTGGTTTCTTAAGCTCTTTCACCATGTTAAACATTCAGATTCTGAGTGTGTGGGTTCTGTTCCTTAGTAGCTTCCTGACTTTGGACAAATGACCTAACTTCATACATTTGTTTCCTCAGTAACAGAATGAGAACATTGACAGTATCTATTTCCTATAGTTGGTGAAAGGATTAAGTGAGGCATGGCTTACGTAACATGTATAAATTGAAAGAGTGGAAACAGTGTTAACTATTTTTAATTTTACTTTGAAATTTTTTCTTTTTTAGAAGTTTTTGCTAATATAATATTTCTGTTCTTGTTTCATGATCTTACTAATTTTATTTATTTTTTTTAAGATTTTTAAAAATTTTAATTGAAATTCTGTTACATTGAAAAATCAAGATGGTGGAACAGGGTAAGGACACGTTTACACAGAAGGAGAACTATTAGCCTCTTCAAATCTGCCCTGTAAATGATACTTCAAGATGTTCTCTTGACAGAGAAAATTAGTAGCGTTCATCAAAACTAAAGGAAAATGCGAAAAAAAAAATCCCAGTAAAATAACAACAGAAGACTAAATCAATGAACAACACATTGCTAAAACAACAGGACCAGATTCCCACATAATTTGTATTAACCCTGAATGTAAATGGCTTAAATTCTCAATCAAATGTCACACATTAGTAGGCTGGATTAAAAAAAAACAAACCCATCTATTTGTTGTCTACAGGAGATGCATTTCACCAACAAAGATCAGCAGAAACTGTACCTCATGGATTTTTATTTTTTGTTGGTGTTAGCTTCTTTTCTTCAAAACACGTTCTTCTGATCAAATACTTCAGTGACTGATAGACCATACCGTAGCATCATTTGCTTCGAGAAGGTTCTTGATTGACTTTTTCATTTCTTTAGCTACACAATAGTCATTCAGTAGCATGTTATTTAACTTCATGGTGCTGTTAATTTTTTCTTCGTGTTTTTGATTTTGTTTGTGGCTTTTGATATAAGGGTATGTAAGTAACTGTGTAATGCAGATTATTGTATGCAGATGTGAGGATACAATGCAGTATGTATCTCTACTTCCAGACAAAAACGGACTCCCAATGAAACTGTTTACTATATTTTGACAATAGGATGCTGGACGCTCTGCCATTGTCACTGCCTGCAATGATGGAAATATGATTGTGTATGAAAAACTATACTATAGTAATAATATAGGAAACTCAGTGAGTGGAGAGGGAATTGGAGAAGGGTAAGGAGAATCCCAGAGCCTATGGAACTGTGTAATAAAACGATAATAATAAAAGAAGTAAAATTAAAAAAAAAATAGAGAGTACATGTCAAGAATCATGTTCTTCATTTCTTCAAAAAGACTCACTGAAACTTTTCATTTAAAAATAAAAGTTGTCAAGTTCAAAGATGGTGGACCACAGAGAGTGGTATAGGGTGGAATCCTGAGAGAGAGCGACCGAGATCCAGCAGAACAAACCAGGTGGCATAGAATTGCAGGGAGAGGAGCGGGAAGGTCCCTGGACATTCCTGAAGTAAGAAAATTCACACAGCTTGGAGTGACAGCCAGAAAAAGAAAGACAGCATGCCATGTGAAACTTGGTGAGTTACAATCCCAAGCAGGGGGAAAGCTAGAGGAAGTCTCAGCTGATCCAAAGACAAAGGCAGTGAGATTAACCTTTACAAGTACCCACACCAGCAGGGGCCACAGTCCACTGGATTGCTGGAGACCCCAGACCCCAGAGGTAGCTGCATGATTGAACATAGAGGCCAACAATCTGGGCAGAGGCAGAGGACAAGCGGGGGGGGGGGGAGGTGGGGAGAAGTCCCAGCAGCGCACCTCCCAACAGGGGAGCACTTTTGAGAGAGTGTAGTGGGGAGTGGAACCACACGCCCTGGGGCCAGCTGACAGAGCGCCCTGACTCAGGTCAGGACAGTAAACAGCTGGAAGCTCCACCAGAATTCAGGCCCCAGAGGCAGTGACGCCACTGAACAGACTACCAACCAATGCAGAGGCGGCAGTCAAGCAGGGCCACAGCAGCACCCTTCCCAATAGGAGAAAACCTTTATGAGAGTGTAGTGGAGAGTGGAGCCGCACGCACTAAATCTACCCAGACCAAACACAAGAAGTCCCAAGGCTGCAAAGGCTCTCACTTAACTCTCTGTCCCCGTGGGCACATGCTAAGACAACACCTAACCAACAAGCTGCAGGGGAACCAGGTTGCAGAGATATAAACCCAGGGGCAAACAAAATGACTCAACACCCTACCGTTGCCTACTGTCCCCAGTAGAGTAAGGAGAATTGCGCTTCTGCCTATATTTCATGCAGCAGTAACTGGACCACACCCACTCTAGGTTACAGCATTGAGGTGAGAGGCTGTGGAAAAGCAAGTCAAAGGCTAAAATCCCATAGCGACAAGTAACTACAACACAATGAGAAGTATCAAAAAAAGTAATGACTCAGATGAAAGATCAAGCACTTCCCCCCCAAACAGCCAAAAACTAATCTCAATCTCTGACATGCAAGATGAAGACATGGAGGAGTTACCAGATAAGGAATTTAAGAAAGTAATGATAAAATTCATCAGAGACAGTGAAAAGCACTGGGAAGAGCTCAAGGAATCCAAAAACCATGTCACTGCAGAATTAAAACAAGTCAAAAATGGAATCCTCGACATAAAGCACAAAGTTGAGAGCCTAACCAACAAAATGAATACAGCAGAGGATGGAATATCAGAAATGGAAGAAAATCAGAATGAAAGCAAGCAGCTCATCACACAGCTGGAGACAAACCTGAACAAAGCCATACAGCAAACGAAAGATAACCTCAAAAAGTCAAATGTTAGAATAATAGGCCCTCCCAAAGAGTGAAAAAAGAGAGGTTTGCAACGGGTGTTCAATTGGATAATACAGGAGAACTTTCAGAACACTGGAAATATAAATCTAGCACAAATCCAGGAAGGACAGAGAACCCCCAACAGATTCGATCAAAAGAGATCCTCACCCAGCCATGTGGCCCTCAAGCTCCCCTCCAGCAAATACAAGGAAACTATTCTAAGTACAAAGAAATGACAAGAATACTTTCAGAGGAAAACCAATCAGAATCATGGCCAACCTCTCAGAAAAACACTCCAAGCAAGGAGAAAATGGGATAAAACATTTCAAATCCTGAAACAAAACAACTGCCAACCAAGAATAATGTACCCAGTGACGATTTCATTTGTATTTGAAAATGAAATTAAATTGTTCCACAGTAAGAAAAACTCGAAGAATATGCCAGCACAAAACCAGCTCTAGAAAGTCTCCTTAGGAAGGTGCCAAACCCAGAAAGAAAAAATGAAAACCAAAATCAAGGATGGTTAATTGGAAGACCTCCCCAGTAAAGAACATATGAGGAAAGTCAATGAAATCAGAGATATTAATAAACACAAATACACACCTGCACACTTACACACACTCATGGAAGCTCAAAATTATAACCTTTCCATATTATCTCTAAACACAAATGGCCTAAATTCATCAATCAAAAGACACAGATTAACAGAAAGGGTCAACAAACAGAACCCAACCATCTGTTGTCTACAAGAGACACATCTAACCAAAAAAGATGCTAAGAAACTGAAAGTGAAGGGATGGAAAAAGATATTTCACGCCAATAGATAAGAAAAAAAGATTGGAGTAGCTGTTCTAATCTCAGATGACATAGACTTCAACATGACAAACATCAAAAGAGACAGAGATGGGCACTTTATATTGCTGAAGGGAACCTTCCAGTAGGAAGTAATAACCATTATAAACATCTACACACCAAACACAAGTGCACTCAGCTACATGAAGCAATTGCTGATGGACTTAATGGGGGACATAGATGCACATACAATATTCGTGGGAGACCTCAACACCCCATTAACACCAATAGACAGATCAACGAAACAGAAACTTAAGAGAGAAACAATAGGACTCACACAGACCTTAGAACTAATGGACTTGGTAGACATTTACAGAACCCTCCACCCCACGGACACAGAATATACATTTTTTTCAGCAGTGCATGACACCTTCTCCAGAATTGACCACATAATAGGGCACAAAGCAAGCCTCACTAACTTCAAAAAATCGGAATCATACCATGCACCTTCTCAGACCACAAAGGAGTGAAACTGGAAATGGATAAATCAAAATGCCCCAGGAACTATGTAAATACTTGGAGACTGAACAATGTGCTTAGAATGAACAATGGGTCCGAGAAGAAGTAAAAGATGAGATGAAAAAGTTTATGGAAACCCACAAAAACTCAAATACAAAATTCCACAACTTGTGGGATACCACCAAACAGTGTTGCATGGTAAGTTCATAGCAGTTGGTGCCTATGTCTAAGCCCAAGAAAGATACCAATTACAAGAATGAAACACACACCTCCAGAAATTGAAGAAACAGCAATAAAACAACCTTACAAACAAAAGGAAGCAAGAAACCAAAGAAGGGAGGAGATAAACCAAATAGAAATAATAATAAAAAAAAACTGTACACAGAATCAACCAATCAAAAAGCTGGTTCTTCGAGAAAATAAACAAAATAGACACCACAATGACCCAACTGACAAAAAAACAAGAGAAAATGAGAATTAATAGTATCAACAATGGAAAAGGCAACGTAACAACAGACACTGCAACCATCAAGAAAATAATCAGAGATTAGTACAAACAGCTGTACTCCAGCAAATCAGAAAATCACCAGGAAATGGAAAGGTTCTTAGACTCCCGCCACTTACCAAAACTTAGCCCAGAGGCAACTGAAGACCTGAACAAACCCATCACTGAGGCAGAGATCAAATCAGTGATTAAAAATCTCCCAACAAAGAAAAGCCCAGGTCCAGACAGTTTCAGTACAGAATTCTACAAAACATTCCATGCAGTGCTAACCCCAATCCTCTACAAACTCTTCAAAACAATAGAAAAGGAAGCAACCCTTCCAAACTCATTCTATGAAGCCAACATCACTTTAATCCCAAAACCTGATAGAGAACTAACAGAGAAGGAGAACTACAGACCAGTCTCCCCGATGAACCTAGATGCTAAGATCCTCAACAAAATTCAAGCCAATAGAATTTTTAAAAAATCAGATCATTCATCTGGACTAATAGGATTCATCTCTGGCATGCAGGGATGGTTCAACATTCGGAAACCCATAAATGTGATACACCAACCTCATCCAAAAACTGAAGAACAAAAATCTTATAATAGTATCAATAGATGCAGAAAAAGCTTTCGGCAAAATCCAACACAACTTCATGCTAAAAACCCTAACCAGGGCAGGCATAGAATGAACAATCCACAACATAATCAAAGCCAAATACGAAAAACTCAATGCCAGCATTATACTGAATGGAGAAAAACTACAACCCTTTCCACTGAGATCTGGAACAAGACAAGGATGTCCGCTATTACCACTGCTATTCAACATAGTTCTAGAAGTACTTGCAGAGGGCATACAACAAGAAATCTAAGGAATTCAAATCGGTATTGAAGAAGTTAAGCTTTCACTATTCGCAGATTACATGATCCTTTTTTTTATTATTAAAAAACCTTTTCTTTAATTTACATGATCCTTTACATGGAGGGACCAAGAGACTCAATACAAAGACTGCTAGAACTTGTATGAGAGTTTGGTAGAGTGGCAGGGTACAAAATAAATAAAAATTAACAGCCATAGTGTATGCAAACAGCCACAAGATGGAAATAGATCTAACCAGCAGAATACCATTCAAAATAACAGAAGAATATGAAGTATCTAGGAATAAACCTAACCAAAACGTAGGAGATCTCTTTGAAAAAAACTACAATAAGCTTAAAAATGAAATTGAAGAAGACTTCAAAAGATGGAGAAACATCCCATGCTCCTGGATAGGTAAAATCAATATCGTCAAAATGTCCATACTACCAAACGCAATATACATTCAACGCAATCCCAATCAAAGTACCCAAAACATTCTTCATTGACCTGGAAAAAATGATACAAAAGTTCATCTGGAAACACAAAAAACCACGAATACATAGAACCATCCTGAAGAATAAGAAGTTAATAGGGGGAATCACAGTGCCAGACCTCTGGACATACTACAGAGCAGTGGTTATCAAAATAGTCTGGTACTGGCACAGAGCTAGGTGGATCAATGGAACAGAATAGCAACAACAGAAGGGAACCCACGCAGATACAGCCAAATAATCTTTGACAAAAAGACAACAATCCAAGCAATTGGGAAGGTCTCTTCAATAAATGCTGTTGGGACAACTGGTTAATAGCCTGCAGAAACAAGAAGATAGACCCACATCTGTCACCATACACTAAGATCAAATCTGAATGGATAAAAGACCTAAACTTGCATCCAGAAACCTTCAAAGTTTTGGAACATAATGTTGGAAACACCCTGCAAGATTTAGGTGTAGGCCCTGACTTCCTAAAAAGAACACCAAAAGCAATAGCAGTCAAGGCCAAAATAAACAAATGGGACCTCATCAAACTATGAAGCTTCTGTTCAGCAAGGGAAGCTACCAACAAAGTAAAAAGCAACTCACAGAATAGGAGAAGATCTTTGCACACTGCATAGGCGACAGTATGCTAATCTCCAGAATATACTATGTTCTCCAGAACAACCAAAACACCAAAAGGAGCAAACCACTCAAGAAATGGGCTTGGGAAATGGGCAGGCATTTCACAAAGGAACAAACCCAAATGGCAAACAAACATATGAAAAAATGCTTAAGTTCCCTGGCAATAAGGGAAATCCAAATCAAGACATCAATGAGGTACCACCTAACGCCAGTAAGGATGGCTCTTATACAAAAAATCACCTATAACTCTTGTTGGCAAGGATGTGGGGGAAAAGGAAACACTTCTCCAGTGCTGGTGGGACTTCAGGTTGGTGCAGCCCCTATGGAAATCAGTATGGAGAACATTCAAACAATTCAAAATCGGCATACCATATGATCCAGCAATAGCATTTCTAGGAATAGATCCAAAACAGCTGTTACACGAGAAACCAACATGCACCTTCATGTTCATAGCAACACAATCAATAATTGCAAAAACTTGGAAGCAACCAAAATGCCCATCAACAGAAGACTGGATAAGAAAGCTATGGTTCATCTACTCCATGGAATACTTATCAGCTACTAACAAAAAAAAAAAAAAAAAAAAAAAGAAAGAAATGCTGTTCTTTGTGGCCTAATGGGCCCAACTGGAAACCATAATGCTAAGGGAGATGAGCCAATCCCAAAAGGTTAGATACCACATGTTTACCTGAATTTAAGATGAAATGCTATTAATTTGAAAAATAGTACCTATAAATTGTAATATTATTCCAACCTCTAGCAGCCTGTAACACATGCCATAAGATATTGTGATGTAATCAATGAACCAGCAATCAGTGTAAGTCAGACTGTTCATGATCTACATCAAAGAACTGTAAAGCCTAACACACTTTTAAGACCCTATGCTTCTCGGTAATGGGGCGGGAGAGCAGAGAAATCTCCCATCTCCCTAGAATATGTGAGGAAGACGTGAAGTATAACCTATCAAGAACATAACAGGTAACTTATAGACAACAGACTCAAATCAGCATTAGACATTAGTACATTAGTAAAACTACAAAGACATATGGGGGAATCAAGAGTGATCCTGACAAGCTCTTAACAGGAGGTCATATGCATAGAGCGGGGGGAGGGGGACTCCAGAGTGGAGCAGGTGGACAGCAGGAGGCTTGTATCCCTACCCTGGAGACACCTGGATCCACACCAAGGACTATCGTTACAGGCACCAAGGACTAAATCTCAATGGCCAAGGAGACCACTAGGAATTGGAGTGCCTTCGGAGACCGAGAACTGTGAGGTCATACACCCCCACTGGGATCTACCACATGGGTTGGAAGAAGCCCAAATCCTTCCTCACAGGATCCAAGTTCATTGGAACAACAGCCAGGAAACCTGAGTGATCTGTAGACACAGAAGAACAGTAAACTTCCTTCAGGACCAGGGAGAGGCACTTTCTCTGGTCCTTACTTAGTTCCAATTTTGGATCCCCATCCTCTCTTGCAATGACCATGAGGGTCACTCCATAGGCCCGTCCCCAACAAACAAACAAAATTAGAATAGACAGGGAACAACAAGGAAAGCTTAGAACCAGACAGGAAACGGTCAGTGTGGATGCACATATACCTTACTTGGTAGGACACAGAGATTAGATACTCCTCACTGGGGAATGGAAGATTTCTCTGCACACCCCTCCTAAACCAGTTCTACACCTCAACTGTAGACATATGCCTTGCTAGAGAAGAAGTCAGTTTGGACTATCCTGAAATCTGCCAAGTTCAGTAGAATTATGCTTCAACACTCTAGACTGCTAAATACTAAAATGAGGATAGACATAGTACCCTATAGCCATTCAGGATGTGGTTAAGAACTTGCATTTTATAACATATTGGTTACTCAATACCATGACAGTTAATTCCATAATGTTGTAAATTATTGTTGATGTTATGTTGGAGCTTTTAATTGATCAGGATGATATTCTGCCAGCTCTACCTGCAGACAAGAGATTATCTCTCCAAGAAACCGTTGAATATATCTGGACAATTAGCTGCTGGACTCTTTCCCTGGTATATCCTAGCAATGAGAGAATCTCAACTGAATTTGGTCTGTCATACTGCAACAAGGTGGAGGAATCCACCATGGAAGGAGGGTATGGAGAGGGGTTGGGGGAATCCCAGAAGCTATGAAACTGTGTCACATAATGCAATGTAATTAATAATAATAATAATAATAAAGAAATTAATAATTCCCCCCAAAAATCTGCTGCCACCCCTGCCAGCAGCTAGACATACACCTGCCAGAAGTGGGAGCATGCGTTTGCAGGAGACCACGGGGCTGTTCATTGCAATACTTCCTCCACATGATGGAAGAATGTAACTCCTTCAACAGGGGAAGAGGTAAATTGTGTTGTATCCACATAGGCGTGGAGAGGTTTACTCCTGTTTACGGATGTCATGTCTTTATTTAATGTTAACGTCAATAAGCCATTTGTATTAATGATTTCTTTTTCTTTTTTAAGATTTATTTATTTTTATTGGAAAGGCAGATATGCAGAGAGGAGGAGAGACAGAGAGGAAGATATTCTATCTGCTAATTAACTCCCCATGCAGCCGCAAAGTCTTGAGCTGAGCCAATCTGAAGCCAGGAGCCTCTCCTGGTTCTCCCACGTGGGTGCAGGTTCCCAAAGCTTTGGGCCATCCTCGACTGCTTTCCCAGGCCACAAGCAGGGAGCTGGATGGAAAACAGGGCTACTGGGATTAGAACCAGTACCCCTATGGGATCCTAGCACATTTAGGTGAGGATTTTAACTGCTACGCTATTGTGCCAAGCCCCTCCTTTTTCTTTTTTTAAGTGAGCAAGACCAAACTGTCGATCACTTGGTACTCTGAGGTGGTAAAGTAGAAGAGCTGCATTCTGGGATCTGGGGAGTTTCATATCAGGCGGCACAGATGCCAATAGCCCCAAGTGAGTTTCCAAAGGAGCCAGGGGGAGTGGGCCCTTGTGTAAGTGAGCAGCTCTAGTTTACTACAAAGGAGGAAACACTCCATCAAAGGAAACTTGTGTGCTATCAAATGGGCTGCACCATCAGGGCAAGAAAACAACAGATGAATAAATATGTATATACAGTGTATCTAGGGAATAGATATAATAAGGCCCATTAAGTAGAAGTCCGGTAGCCTTTTGCATGCACCTGGAATGCTTCCTGACACCTGCAGTCAAGGAGGGGAGCTGACCAGATGTTGACATTCCCCAGCAGCAACTTGACAGGTGCAGTAAGAGCTTTACTTGGCTTGTGGCTGTAGGGAACTCAAGTCCAAGATCAGGCAGTCCCATGGTTTGGCCTCTCACAAGGGTAGTAGATGGTCCAGGGAAGACTGCAGGGGGAGCCAGGCAGCCACGCCAGTGCCTGGAACCCACTCTGCGACAAGCACTACAGAGGGCCTTCAGCCCTCCTACTAGGCCCCACCCTCTAAGGGCTCCCCCAGGTCACCTTAGCATCACCCCCTGGTCCAAGCCTGTGCACATGGTGCCTGGGGACAGTGCGTGAGGTAAGAAGAGTGGGAAGGAGAGGCAGCAGTTGTTAGAACTGGAGAAGGAGGTGCTGATTCTTGTCCAGCATGGTCCTTTGGTGAGGTTTCACTGTTGTATCGTGATAATTTGTGTATTTTTTTTAAAAGTGGGGCCCAGCAAGATAGCGTAGTGGTTAAGGTCCTTGCCTTGCACGTGCCAGGATCCTATATGGCCATTGGTTCTAATCCCGCTGCCCTTCCTTCCCATCCAGCTCCCTGCTTGTGGCCTGGGAAAGCAGTTGAGGATGGCCCAAGACCTTGGGAACCTGCACTTGTGTGGGAGACCTGGAAGAAGCTCCTGGCTTCGGATTGGCTCAGTTCCAGCCGTTGCGGTCACTTGGGAGTGAATCATTGGACGGAAGGTCTTCCCCTCTGTCTCTCCTCTCTGTGTATCCACCTTTTCAATGAAAATAAATCTTTTTTTAAAAGTTCTTTAAAAATTGTCTATAAATGTGTGAGGATATTCAGAGAAGTGTCCAGAAAGCCATTTGATCATGGACTATGGACCATGATGTAATGGTTCATCTCCAGTCTGTCCCCCAAGGGCCTCTGTAAAGGTACGGGGGTGGAGGGGAGGGGAGGATGGTGTGTGTGTGTGTGATGGACACACCTGTGTATAGTGTGTGAGTGAAATGGACATACCCGTGCCCCCACCACCTTCATCCACTAATTATCTGCATCACTGCTCTTCCCCTGGCCCTGCTCTCCTCCGCACACTGTCTGCTGACTGCCTAGCCCCTGGCTGCATAACTAGGGAGACGATTCAAGTGGCCCTGACCAGGCTGATTGTCCCATCCCATAAGCTCACTCTGTGGCACTACCTTTGCCCCTTCTCCCACATCGATTGGTAGATGAGGTGCCAGGCTTCTGACTTTGGAGCTGCTCAGCTCTGGCCATTGTGGCCACTTGGGAATTGAGCCAGTAGATGGAACGTCTTTGCCTCTGTCTTTACATCTTGTCTTTGATCTCCATCTCTGTCTCTCCTTTTCTCCATAAATCCACATTTTCATTATAAATAAATGAATCTAAAAAAAAAAAAAAGAGTTACAGAGAGAGAAATCTTTCATGTGCTGGTTAACTTCCCAAATTCCTGGCTGGACCCAGGCTGGGCAAAAGACCAGAGACTTCTTCCTGGTCGCTCATGTGGCTCAGGAGCCCAAACACATGGCCCACCCTTGTTGCTTTCCCAGGCCATAAACGGGAAGCTGAATTGGAAGTGGACAGCCAGGGCATGCATTGGTGCCCATTTGGCATGTTAATGTCACAGGCCATACCTTAAAACGCCATGACCCCCTCCCCCTGTTCTGCCCCTTCTTGCTGAGCCCCAGGAACAGCATTAGCTGGGGCTTCAAGGTTTCCTTAGCTCCCTGTGCACATCGTGATCTCCCTAAGCCCCACCCCAGGGAGTGGGACTCCCTGACACCTTCCTGAATCCTTCCCCAGAAAAATAGGAGACCCCTCCCCAAATAATCTCATCTCCACAAGGGGCCAGCGGTTCTTTAGCAAGCCAGGACATCACATCAGGTCTGGTTTTGCAGGTTGTCAGGTGGCTGGGTGTACCCTGCTAGAATGGGCAGCAGTGGGAACCAAAGAATAGTCGGGACCCTGTGCCTGCCATTTGGGCTGGTTATGCCCATGAATAGGGAGGCACTTCTGAAAACAGAAGTGAGGTTGAAGGGCTCATGTCTATCTTACCTGAACATGGTTTGAGCATGTGGCTGGCTGCCTACAAGGGCCTGGGCCTGTATCCAGCCCAGATGGAGAGACCCACGGAGCAGGTGCACATGGAGCTGTGGGCCCTTACACATTCCCCAGTGTCCCCTCGCCACAGCCCCAGTCCATATCTTCTAGTGCTGGGTGTGCTTGGGATTCACTCTCCGAAGTATCTGGCTTCTGACTCCTTGCCAGAAGAAGACAACTGTGTTTTGGTAGGGGAGTGGGCAGCCTCTCTTCATTCTGAGTTCATTTAGGCTACAGAGTATGGCACCCCAGTCCCTTGGGCCCAGAGCGGCTAGATGCACTGGCAGGTGGGCCACTGGCGAATGGGAACTGTGTAGCCAGAGCTGTGGGTGGGCAGACAGGCATGCAGGTGTGCCCCGTGCACTGTTCCAGCCACTGCACAATATCATGTGCTCCATGTACAACAAGCACCACAATTTCAATCGGCCCAAGGGCTGCTGGGCCTGCAACTGGGAACTGTGTCCAGGCTGCTGGCATGCTGACCCCTGGTTTCAGGTAAGTCCCCAGCTCTGGGCTGTGGCTGGGCATCCCACCTGGCCATGCCCTGGAATCCCTGGGGTAGCATGCCTGGGGTCACCCATGGGGCAACATCCATTCGCATGCATGGTTGGTGCTACACAGGTGTACACAGGAGAAGAAGGAATTTCGCTGCGCTGCGGGAGTCCTGCTCCAGGATTAGCGCTAATGGCGTCCGGAATTGCAGGAGGTTGAGGGGGGACAATCGGATGGTCAGGGCCACTGTGGGTAAGGAAGGCCCTGAGCTCATTTCAGAAGACCAGATAAACCTGCAAAGAGCCATCGTGAGTGGGCAAGCTCTGACCTGCACTCTGCCCCTGGAGCCCACCCAGTCTCTTTTGTGTCACAGGAGGTGAGACAGGGCTGTCACAGCCTCTTCCAGCTCTCCAAGCTGAGGACCCTGCCTGGGAGAAGAGCCCTGAACAGGGATTCTGCCTGTGACCTGTGGCAATGGCACCCAGGAATGGTCAGTGCTTTGCCACACCTCAGAAGACAACTTTGGCATCTGCCAGGAGGAACGGACC
Source organism: Ochotona curzoniae (assembly GCF_017591425.1). Lineage (NCBI taxonomy): Eukaryota > Metazoa > Chordata > Mammalia > Lagomorpha > Ochotonidae > Ochotona > Ochotona curzoniae. Next base: position 813,158 of record NW_024466352.1, on the reverse strand, counting down.
CAAGAGAGTAAGAACCTGCAGGCTTGGCCCTGCCCCCATAAGACTCTCCTGTTCTGTCCCATCCATCCACCCCTGACTCCAGAAGCAGGCAGCAGCTGAGGCAAGGGCGCTGTGCAATGATTCGGCAAGTTTTGACTCTTTCTGAAACTGGCTGTTCTCCTCATGCTGATCCAAAGCCAGGAGTCAGAGGCTTCTGGGTCTCCCACGTGGGTGCTGAACTCTCAGCAACATGACTGCTAGTGGCCACCAGGTGCTGCATCTCCAGGTCTCAGGGGCCCCAATGGCTGCATAGGGTGCAGGGTGAGGCCCACTGCCCTGTGTGCCCACCCAGGAGGCAGCTTGGCTGCACAGGCCCCTGCAGCCCCAGTGTCCTTGGTGGCTTCTGCCTGGAATGCAGGCCCACACACAAGCTCACCTGTCTGCACCCCCACAGGGCAGACGAGTGCCTGGGACCCAAGAGGACAGAGGGTGCTCCTGACTCAGGGTTTCTCAGGGTTTGGGGGTCACGTGGAACATGGTACCTGTGTTATGGTCCTTGGGGTACTGGCGGCTGAGCACAGAACAAGCTCTGCTGATGTATGCTCCCAAGTGCCCAGCCTGATGCAGCCACCACAGACCCCAGCCTCAAGTGCTGGGCCACCACAAACTCGGACCTGCACACTTCAGTCCGGGCAAGCCCATTGCCTATGCTTTTCCAACAGCTTTGTTCCTTCAGAGAAGGTTCGCTTGTAGGTGAGGAGTGTCCCTGAGGACTGGTCCCATTGTGTGGAGGAGGCATCCCAGAAGCCTGGGGTTTCCTTTCCTGGGGACTGAATCCGGGTACCCTCTGGGAACCTGGGCGTGGATGTGGAGAGGCCATGTCTCACTCCTCATCCATCTGATTCTCTTGGGCTTGGGTCCTGAGAGCCACTGCCAGGTGCCTCAGGCCCCTGGGTTTGGGCATCTGAGCACAGGGAGAATGGGGTCCAGTGAGGGCTTGGGGGTCAGGGTGGGGAAGTGAGGGGCCTGGTGTCTGTCTTTGAAACAAATACATATATCATTTTTAAAAATATAATGCTGTTGGGCCTGGTGGATAGCATGGTGGCTAAAGTCCTTCGTTGAATGTTCCAGGATCCAATATGGGGCACCTGTTCTAATCATGGTGGCCTCGCTTCCCATTCAGCTCCCTGCTTGTGGCCTGGGAAACGCTTGGGCACTGTCCAAAGTCTTGATACGTGCACTTGCATGGGAGACCAGGGATAAAATCCCTGATCTGGCTACAGATTGGCTAAACTCAGGCTATTGTGGTTGCTTGGGGAGTGAACCATCAGACAGAAGATCTTCCTGTCTCTCCTCCTCTCTGTATATCTGACTTTCCAATAAAAATAACTAAATCTTTTTAAAAAATATATAATGCTGTAGAACTTCGTCTATCCATCACTTATGCTACACATAGAAGGATATGCATCAAATTCAATAGTTTTCGAAAATGTTTAGAAAGCATTTTCATCTCATTTTTCTAGAAACGTCAGAAGCAGCAGCCTCTACACCAGCATGGAACCATTTGAACACTGGATACAAAGCAGGGGCTAAAGGGGAAGAGGTGAGTCTCTTAGAAGCCCTAGTTTAAGGGAGGGGCATCCTTGCTCCCTCTATCCACCCATGATCCCAAAGGGAACAATTTTGAAGCCCAAGTGCCAAGTTTCTGGCTGCACTGGACCCGGATTCTTGGGGATCTCCCCCACTGCCCTACCTGCTTCCCTGGAGGCCAGGGCACTGCTGCCGACCACAGAGCCCTGGCCAGCATGCCAGGCACAGACACAAACAACCTGCACCTTTTGTGCCACTGTCCTCCCAGTACTCTGCAAACTGCTGTAGACAAAACTCACCCTACTGGGAAACTCCTTGCCTCCTGGGGCTGCATCTCCTTGGGGCAGGGCTTTGTTTTGTGGCCCTGCAGCCTGCCCTGCACTGGGGCAGTCCCAGTGCAGGAGAAGGACAGGAGGCCGCCTTCCATGAAGCTGGAGAGAAGGGGAGATGGCTGGGTGAGGACATGAGGCTGTCACAGACAGTGGGGAAGCAGACTAGTGACTTGGGGGTGCAGAGATGGGAGCACAGAGGCAAAAAAGAAGGGGAGCGGGTGTCTGCCCCCCTAAAGAAAATGGCCTACACTAATCCACAGAACATATCTACTAAACACAGACAGAGGAACTACAGGAAGGACTGAAGGGCAAAAGACAAAAAGGAAGCAAAATAATAAAAACACAGAGACAAATCAATAGAAAATAATTTACAAAAGAGAAAAGTGCAATCCAACAATAGAATTAGTTATACTTGTTTGTGAAGACATGAACAAGTCCAATAGGAAGGCAATGATAATATTTAGTTTATAACAGAAACATGCTGTAAAGCAGCTAGAATCCAACATTTGGCACAGCAAGTCAAGTCGCCACTTGCAGTACTGTCACCCTGTAAATGCACTGGTTCCTGTCCTGACTGCTCCACTTCTGTTCCAGCGCCACACTAACAGCCTGGGAAAAGCCAAGTGCTTGGGCCCTTTGCACCCAAGTACCCAGAGGGAACTTCTGCCTCCTGGTTTCACCCTTGCACTGTCCTGACCATTGTGGCCACCTAGCAGAAAATCAACAGATGGAAGATTCAGGCTGTGCCTCTCACTCTTTAACTGACCTTCAAGTAAATAAATGGATCACTTGGTCTATTCTCTTTGAAAGGCAAGTGCGCTGACATTTTAAGAAATGGGAATAAGAAGAGTCATCACACAGAGTATCCATAGGAAACATAAAATATTTGACCCTAAAAATGTTCTGGTAAGTTACAAAGATTTGAAGTCATAAAATGTGGATTTGAGGCCTCCCCAGAATAAACTTACAAATCAAAACCACCATGAAAGTCAGGAAAATCCCTAGTGTAAGGCAATTAATTGGTGTCTTGGTAAACTGCGCACAGAAAAATCATGAGAGAGGCCAGAAGATAGGCTAGAGTAAGGGTAATTCAGCCTAGCCCAGCCACGGGGATTAACACACAGCACTGCCCATTGAGCTCCCTGCTGGTGCACATGGGAAAGCCTGGGAAGACAGTCCAGGACCCTGAGGGTCCCCCTGACACCCACATGGGAGACCAAGGAGAGCTCCTGGTCCCTGGCTGGAGCCTGGTCCAGCCCAGGACACTGTGGCCACTGTGCAGAGTGAGCTAGCAGGTGAAAGATCTGAGTTTCTGTCTTGTTAACTCTGCCTTTCAAATGAATCAATCCTTCTTCACAAGTGACATTATCTGGAAAACCATTGGAGCATCAGCTGACCTTTGATCTCAGGACACTGTGCCTTTTCTGTGACCCCAACGAGCCTGTTCCTCCAGCACTTTCTGCCTCCCTTGCAGAGCGACACCACACCTGAGCAAAGCTCAGGCTCCTCTGTGCCTGCATCTGCCACACCTAGAGCCCAAACAAGAGGCAGACCCCCAGCCCATGGCTGTGAGTCCTTCTGGAACTCTCAGGTGATCATTACACTGTGGAGTGATCCATTTCTCAGGCTGCATGTCCCTGTGCACATGTGTGCTGGGTCAAAGGAAGCCAAAGCTGCCATGCATGGGTCAGAGAAGCAGGAAGAGGCATCCTGTGGGCTCAGGCTTGGAGGGGCTACCCAGGAAACCTGTCCCTCTGCTACCACTTGGGGCCCAGCACTGCTGCCTCAAGCAACCAAGTGGTACCATGAAGCCCCTTGTGGGAGCTGACTATCTTTGGGGCCAGGCTGCTGGCTGGGAGTAGGGGATATCCTGGGCTCCCCCTCAAATGCAGACTCAGGATGACCTTGCACAACCCTCATCCCAGACACTAGCTGGGGTCTCATGGCACAGTAAGGAGCCCTGGGCCCCAGGAAAGGACACCCAGGTCCTTATGGCCTGGCCCAACAAGGCAGGCTTCCTGGAGGAGCCCCAGAGTGGCCACCCCCAATGGACAGAGGCAAGAAGAGCAGGCCAGAGCCCTCTTCCTTCCGACCCCTGCACAAGGAGGAGGGCAGGTGCCTGACAGGGAATGGGAAAGGGCCAGGGGGCAGGGGCATGCCGGACAGGGACCATGCTTACCACTCAGGACTGTGTTGATTCAGTAACTCACAACATGCCGTTCATCGTCTACTTCCTTGGCAGTGACTCTGCATCCAAGGTCGGGTGCCTCGGGCAGGATGAGTAGCTTTCGTCTCTTGCAGGGCCGCGGCAGCGGCAGAGTGGCCTTCCGCTTCTGGGGTCTGGATGGATCCCGCTGCAGTGCAGGAGGTTTCAGGAATTCAGTCTTCCCCACAGCAGTGCTTGCAGCCTTCTCCTGTGGGATGTGGCTGTGGAGCACCCTGGCTGCCTGGGCGCTGACCAACTGGCCTTCCTCACAGGACTTGGCATGTGGTGCACCACCAGCTTGACCTGAAGCCTTCTGAGGGCTGATGGTGCGTTTCATACAGGAGGGGACCCTGTCCACCCAACCTGCATCAGGGGTCTTGGCCTGTGGTGTCTGGAGAGGTTTGCTCTCAGACTTCCCTTGTGGGATGTCCCTGTGGGCCACTCTGGTGGCAGGGGTGACCCCCTGAGGGCGTTCCCTGGGGGTCTTGCCCTGTGATTCATTGACTGGAGCTTGGACCCTGATTGTTGTGAGTATCCAGGGCCCTGTGTTGGAGCTGTGGGAGCTGGTGCTGGGGTTACGCTTGAAGGGTAACTTAGGTTCCCTTCTTTGTCTCTCAGGTTTCCTGGTCTTTCCCAGGTGCCCAGGCCTGGGCACAAAGGAAGCCAGGACCCCACTGATGCAGAGGCACTTAAAGGCAGAACAGGCCCTGCCATTGGTGATTTTGCTGTGTAGTGCTCTGGAGGCTTGGTTGCTGAGCAACCGTCCTTCCTTGCAGGTCTTGGCCTGTGGCCCCTGTGTGGGTGTGCCTGAACCCTGCTGTGTGATGTTCCTACATACCATAGAGGAGAGGAAGCTGTCCTCCCAGCCTTCCTGGAGGGCGTTTGCTTTTTGCAGGCTGCTATCTTCATGGGTCTTGACCTGTGCTGTCTGGAGAGGTTTGCCCACAGTGTTTTCTTGTGGTATGTCCTTGTGGCGCTCCCAGGAGGTTCGGGTACCCTCCTGAGGCTGTTCCTTGGGGGTCTTGCCCTGTGATGCCCTGACTGGAGCTGGGGGCCTGATTGCTGAGAGCCTCCAGGGCCCTGTGGTGGAGCTGTAGGAGCTGCTGATGGGGTTGCACTTGATGCATGTCACCCTGAAGGGGAACTCGGGTGCCATCCTTTATCTCCCATGGTTCTGGGTCCTTCTCAAAGGCCCAGGCTTGGGAAACAAAGGAAGCCAGGCCCCTATTGACGCTCAGGCGACTGACGGCAGAAAGGGCCCTGCTACTGGTCTTGGAGCTGCTGTCTTGTGTGTCCTGCTCATTTGAGCCTATGGGGCTGCCCCTGGGCTTGAATGCCCTCTCACTGCTGCTTGTAGGGCCCCTCTCTTCTGGGGCGCGGCATGATGCTGCCCTCTGCTGAACCCAAGCCAGGGGCCGGGCCAGCGGGACCCATAGACAATGCAGCAACTTCCACAGGGCCTGCTGCAGACCATGCTGCAGTGCTTGTGGCAGTGCTGCAAGGAGTGCCAGGTGGCTATTGGCAGCAGCCATCCTGAGCCGTTCCATGCCTGAGGCCTAAGGCCCGGGGACAGAGCTTGGGGCAGCACCGGCTTTCTCTGATGCCACCTTAGAGAAGCTGATCAGAGAGAATGGAGTAAATACTGAGCCCTGAGATGCCCAGAGGATAGCAGCCTTGCAGCGGGAAGAGCCCTTGCTGTTGGCGGCGGGGGAAGCCCCTGAGAGCTTGCCCTGGTCACCTGTGAACTCAATTCAGAGAGCAGATGGGTCTGGGGAGCAGGGTACTGGGTGTGCGGGCTGATTGGCCCGAGGTGCTCGGGTCCCTACCGGGGTTGTCACACTGCACTGAATGCCGTGGTTCCTTGCTTGTCCTCAAGGTACACTGTGGTGTTCAGTGTGTCTGATGCATTTGAAGCCCTTGAGAGCACTGAGACGTTTTCGTTGCAATGTTCAGGGTTGTGTGAGCTCAGAGCAAGGCGTGCGAGGCGTGGGATAGAGCTGGTGTGCCAAGGTGCATGGGGTCTCCACAGCAGCCTGCGGGCATTACCACAAGAGGCCTGGCTGCTGTGGGGTTGCTGCCAGCTTGTGTTGGTGGACGTTGGCTCAGGTGGGCTCCCAGGAGGCCAGTGTTCCCCACCGAGATCCAGAGCAGAGATGCCCGGGTTCTTGGCTGCAACCTGCATCATGCCAAGTGCATGGGGACTTTGCGCCAGTTCTCCTGGCCTGTAGGGAGTTGGCCTTCACCCTGTCTCCCGCAATGTGCTCCCTGGTTAGCTCCTCAGAGTGCCATGCATTGCCCAGAGAACCAGCAGTGGTGTCTGTTGTTCCACTCCTGGGAGTGTGGGTGGAAGCAGAGAAACTTGGAATTCTGCCCAGGACAGGGTGGGACAAGCAGGCTTAGAGGCTGAGGGGAAGGTAGCTCCCTGGGCCGAAGCAAGAGGACCGCCACTTGAAGTCCTTCTCTGTCACTCTTTTCCACTTGGGAAAGAGAAGCGTGCCTGGAACATGTACCTTATAGAGCACAGGTTCCCATAAAAAGATGCTATTGATTGTTCTGAAGACATTGATCTTTGGAAAATAAAAGGAGCTCATCATGGTGAAAAGGAGCCCTGTGACTTTGTGTGTGGATGAGCCCCAACTCTCCAAGTAGATGCAAGGAGGCAAAGAGCCAATTTCTCTATGACTGCTCATTAATTACCCAGAGGTTAATTGGCAACTCTCCCAATCCTGGAACCCATACATTTGTTTTGAGATTTGTTGCTTGTTTCTTTTTAGAGTCAGAGCCACAGACAGCGAGGGAGGGAGACAGAGACATGCTCCATCTACGGCTTCACTCCCCAAAGGCAGCAGGGCCTGAGTTGGACCAGGCCTATTGATCTAAGATTACTTTATCCATCCTTGGACAGTACTGTCATATGCACTGCAGCATCCCTGGGCTCTGCCCCTGGATGCCAGCCACAGCCCATTCTCCCCCACTGTGAAAGCCAAAAATGGCTCCAGATTCAGCCACAGGTGCACTGCGGACAGAAGGGGCTCAAGATGCCTTGGATGGAGAATCCTGCCCCAAGTGATTGAAAGAGAGTTCTGAGCCCAGGATAAGCAAGCCTACGGCCCTAGTTGGTAGCAGTACTTGCTGGCATACATGTGCGTCATAAACAGGGCAGAGATGACTCCAAAGAATGGATGTACCTCACAGACATGAAGCATTGCGACAAGATCATAGTACCCACTTGGGAAGAACCAAGGTGCCTGAGTTGTTGCATAGTCACTACTACATCACTGGACTAGATCACAAATCTCCACAAGTGTTGTCTTAATGCCTCAACTGCACCCTGGTAAACCCCGACCTCGAGGTGAATCAACTCCAGGAATCTGACTGCGTGGAAGCACTCTAGTTTGCTGACTTTACTCATTTTGAGCTTCGATACCTCTTGTTGCAGCTTTTGCTCAGGTTGGAACAGTGAAGGTCTGTTGAATGTGGGGGAGTCAGAAGCGTGCATTGTGTAAGTGGTGACACAAAGAGTATCTTCATCATTCTGCAAGTGATCTGTTAATAATGTGGAATGAATTCTATTTTTGCATGTCAACTCTAATTCTATTTTACTACAATGATTTTACTAAAATCACTTTATGTCTTACTAAAGTAATTTAATTTCAATGTAGCTCAATTTTTAAAATATGAACATACATGACATATCTATATGGATTATTTGTGTATAATTAGAAATAATTGAAGCATCAATGGATTATTTGAATCAAATTGACTGGTATGATTCTCTCAGTCCAAAGAAAAAGGAATGTTAGAACCTAAATTGAGTATAAGATTTGGCTTTATAAAAGAATAAATAAACCTTTGTAACAGGTAAACCTCTCTTCCTGTAATCATTCAAGAAGCTCATTTGTGATTACAAAGCACTTTGAAAATCTAAGTGCTAATTATCATCTAAAATGTGGAAATTATGTGAGGTATTAGGCAATAAACATACATAACCACTCTCATTCTTCTAAGAAAAAAACTGTCAGTCATTTTATCTTAGCAGTACTTCACAATGACCTCTTTATTGCCACACTAGGTGGCTTTTAACAATTCTGCCAAATATAGTGTATTTGTAAAGTCACAAATTTTAGACCCACAAATGATCTTAGAAATAATTCCTTTAGAAGATTTTATTTATTGGGCCCAGTGTGGCAGCTCAAGAAACTAATCCTTTACCTCACAATGCCAGCACACCATATGGGCACCAGTTCCAGTCCTGGCTGCTCTACTTCCAATCCAGTTCTCTGCTTATGAACTAGAAAAGCAGTGGAGGATGGCTCAAGTCCTTGGATTCCTGCATCCACATGGGAAACTCAGAAGAAGCTCCTGGCTCCTGGCTTGGGATTGGCTCAGTGCCTGCCATTGCAGCCATTTGGAAAATGAGCCAATGGATGAAAGATCTCTATTTTTCTGTCCCCCCTTCTCTCTGTAAATCTTCCAAGTGGAAAATGAAAAAATTTCATTTGCTTTACTTATTTGAAAGACAAAGGGAGAGAGAGAGAGAAAGGGAGAAAAGTGGGGAGAGGAGGAGAAAGAAAGAGAGGGAGAGAGAGAGAATCTTCCACTCACTAATTCACTGCATAGGTACTTATAATGGCTGGGAGCCAAAACCAGGAGATTGGGACTCCATCTAGGTCTCACATATAGTTGGCAGGCACTGAAGTAATTGATTCTTCTGCTGCCTTCACAGTTCCAATAGGAGGGAGCTGGATAAGAAATAGGACAACTTGAACTCAAATCTCTACTCATATGGAATGCCAACATTATAGGCAGTGGCTTGCTGCATTGTGCCACAATAATGGCCTAACAGCCCTAATTTTATGAGTAAGGAGAATAAGAATGATGAAGGTATTTGTTCAGATGCAGAAACCACATCCACATCAGAAAGTGACAAGAGCAAACTGGTCAGTGCGTTTCTCGGCGCAAGTGTCTTTCGGTCCCTTCCATCCCAAATTGGATTGGATTTTTGGAGCATGGCCCTTGAACAAGCCCCGTTATGCCATTGAGGGACTAAATACTGAATCAAAGGCCAGAAGGAAGAATACACTCAACTGTAGCTCCTTCTGTTCAAACCCAGGGCTGTACCATTAAGGCTGGCATTATGCTACATTTGACATTTCCCACCAGAAGCAAGTATAACTCTCTCTTTCAAGTGTATGTTATTGATATTCTTCAGTATTGAAAGAGAAACCAGTCATGCTCAGAAACCCTCTGGTCATTTTTTGAAAACTTGGTTCTTCATTACCCAAGTAGCCCAGACTCGGATCACCATGTGGCTTAAGGCTGGGCACCCACAGATTGGCCTAAAGCTCACTGTTATTGGAGCAATATGATTAAAAACAAAATATGCCACTCTGGAAAGATTTTATACAAAGGAAATGTTTTTATTGTTGAATAATTTAAACCAGAATCCCAGGGAAACGAATAAGGAGATTATGAAAACAAAAAGAAATATCAGCCTTTTCTCTAGCCATTAATACACACACGCGAGTTTTCTCATGATAAATGACCCACGGGCTCCAGAGCTTGATAGCAGCAGTTGTCACAGCAGTTCATCCTGATTTCACTTAGAGATGAGTGTGGCCATCTGTGACAGCTAATTGGTTTGATCCAGAGGAAAAACAAGCTTGTTCTATCTTTATGACAGGAAGAAGGTTTGCAAGTCGGAACATGTGGCAGAGGAGTTAGACTACTACCACCCAAGGAAATAAGAGGTAGAGAACCTACGTTCCTTAATGGCTGCCTTTTAAAGTGGTGCTTTGATATTGCTAATTGTGAACTAGCAAGTAGCTTACTTGGTCTTTTCAAATAAAATTGGCATTAATATCTGTAGAGATGAAAGAACACATGAGAAAAAAATCATACAATGCACAATTTTTTTTAAAGATTTATTTTATTTTTATTGGAAAGCCAGATATATACAGAGGAAGAGACAGAGAGGAAGATCTTCCATCCGTTGATTCACTCACCAAGTGGCCACAACAGCTGGAGCTGTGCCGATCTGAAGCCAGGAGCCAACAGCCTCTTCTGGGTCTCCTACTGTGGGTGCAGGGTCCTGAGGTTTTGGATTGTTCTCAACTGCTTTCTCAGGCCACAAACAGGGAACTGGATAGGAAGTGGGGCTGCTGGGATTAGAATTGGCAACCATGTGGGGTCCTTGTGCATGTAAGACGAGGACTTTAGCTGTGAGGCTACCATGCCGGGCCCCTTCAATGCACAATTTCTTTAAAAAATTGAAGGTCAGTATGCTTTGCTTATTGGTTTCAGGATCCTCTGTGGATGCCAAAATCTTGTGTTGCTCAGGCCTTTGTATAAAATGGGGCCGTATTTACATGTAAACAGTACACATGCTTCTCTAATCCATCAGTTAGATAATGTATAGATTATTTAAATTATGTGTTACAGGGCCCGGCGGCACAGCATTCTAGAGGCTAAAGTTCTCACCTTGAACGCGCCTGGATCCCCGCTTCCCATCCAACTCGCTGCTTGTGGCCTGGGAAAGCAGTCGAGGATGGCCCAAAGCCTTGGGACCCTGTACCTGCGTGGGAGACCTGGAAGAGGTTCTGGGCTCCTGGCTTTAGATTTGCGCAGCACCAGCCGTTGCAGTTACTTGGGGAGTGAATCATCGGATGGAAGATCTTCCTCTCTGTCTCTCCTCCTCTCTGTATATATCTGACTTTGTCCTAAAAAATAAATAAACTTTTTTAAAAAGATTTATTTTTATTGCAGAGTCAGATATATACAGAGAGAGGAGGGGAGAGAAGAGAGATATCTTCCGTCTGATGATTCACTCCCCAAGTGAGCGCAATGGCCGGTGCTGTGCCGATCTGGAGCCAGGAGCCAGGAACTTCCTCCAGGTCTCCCACGTGAGTGCAGGGTCCCAAAGCCTGGGAAGTGGAGCTGCTGGGATTAGAACCGGCGCCCATATGGGATCCCAGCGTGTTCAAGGTGAGGACTTTAGCCACTAGGCCACACCGCCGGGCCCTAAATAAATCTTTTTAAAAATAAATTATGCATTACAAAGTAAATGCCATGAAAATATCAAAATGCAAAACTGAGTTGTTTAAAGGGTTATAACAAGAGGGAAAAAAGTCTTCACGTGCTCAGTAGAGATATGAACTTTTCCCCAGTATTTTTCTGTCTGTGGTATATGGACTCCCAGAGGTTGAACTTCCAGACTTGGAGGGCATTTGATAGATGCTCTAAGAACTGAATAAGAATCTTTACAGAAAGGCACATGCAATACCTTTACATTGCACATGCAGTACCTTTACCTTTAGTTGGCTGGGACTGGTCACCCTATGAAACCATTTTTCCTGGGCCTGACATGATGAATCTTAACTTTATTCAGTCTAAGATTGTAAAACCAATTTGGGCTCCCTATTTCACATTTTTATAACATTCTCTTAAAAAATATTATGGTGGCCCAAGCTGTAGACAACAGTCTAGGTTGCCTTGTAGCTAGGCAAGTGTTACATTGTTGGGAGAAAAGTAGCCAATAGCTGATGGACATTCTCAGCCCGGTTAATGCCATTTTATGTTAGTGTGAGATCGGGAGTAAGGAGGGCACCTGTTGGGGGAACTAGGGGATCTCCCTGACTAGGCCACAGCTCCTGCTGGTGAGCGAGAGAGCAGGGGTTCGGGTTTGGCCAGATTAGGCAGGGCTGTACTACTCATCACCATGTGTGTGGGTTGGCTCCAGATAGAGCAGAGCAAAGAAAAGTCATGCTGGGCTGGGTCACACTTGAGCACCTTTTGGTACACATCGGAGCCAGGACAAGGTGTGGGCTGTGCCAGGCTAGACTACTTCACTTTACCAGCTCACATGAGAGCCAAAGATGGGGGCAGGCTGGCCAGGGCTAATTGGGTCTTGTGGAGGGCTCAGCCGTATTGAACTGCAGCACCACACACTGGCAAGTACCAAGACTTGGGGTGGCACATGCCAGAGTAGGTTAGAGTACCACCTGCATGTACAAGATCCAGGCTGGGAACAGGCCTGCTAGGGGAACTAAGAAGACTTTCTTGCTAGGCAGTGGCTCTCATTGGTGAGTGTGGGAGTTGAGGTTGAGGGCAAACTGGGCTCAACATGGCTGTAGCACCCCTCAATATGCAAGCAGGCTGGCTCCAGGAATGAGTTAGACTGGGCTGAGCGCTCAAAAGAGCCAAAGTAGGTGCAGAATGGCCTGGGCTATGTTGCAATACCCACCAGTCCACATGACAGCTTGGATGCGGCACTGTTAGTGAGAGCTAGATGGGATGCAAGTTGGTCAGACAAGGCAGTAGTACCTACTAGTGAATACCAGGATTGGAAGTAGGCCATGTCAGGCTGGGTAGAGTACCTGTTGGCACACACAAGATGCAGGACTAGAAGCTGGTCTAGTAGGGAAGCTTGGGAAACTCCCCACTTGGGTCACAGTCCCTATTGGTGGGTTCCCGTGTCATGAATTGAACCTAGAGATAGTCTAGGCCAGGCCAGGCTATGGTACTCTTCAGCATATAAGTGGGTTAGGTCTTGGAGCAGGTTGGTCTGGCCAATTCATAGCATTTACTGGCAGGTGCAAAATCCAGGATAAATAGGGTTTAGGCTAGGTCTGATTGGGCTACAGCATCTGCCATTTCACATGAGAGTTGGGGCTGGGGACTGACTGGGCTGAGCTAGGCTGTAGCACCTGTCAATGAGGCAAGGCAGGCCATATCAGATCAGCAACGCCAACTGGCATGCTCAAGTCCTGGGGCAGGGGAAGAGCCCAGTAGGGGAACTTGAGGAACTCCTCTCCTAGGCCGCTGCTTCCATTGGTGAGTGTGAGAGCTGGGACTAGCAGCACGTAAGGCTGGGTAGGGCTGAAACTCTCCTTGGCCCACATGTGAACTGGTTTTGGGGGAGGGCCAGACTAGGCTAGGCTGCTGCATCTACTGTCACATGCAAGAGCCAGAATAAGTGCGGGCAAGTTGGACCTTGCTGTACCATCCACTGGTAAGTGCTGAGACTCGGTGCTAGTCATTTTAGGCTGGATTTCAGTATTTCTGGCAAGTATAAGATCTTGGGTTGGGAGTAGGCGTTAGTATGGGAACTGTGGGCACTCCTCTGCTGGTGAGCATGAGAGCCAGAGTTGGGGGCAGCTGGGATGGACAAAGTGATAGCATACATGTGAGCTGGGTGTGGGGGTGGGCAGGCTAAGCTAAGCTGGAGCACCGAGGGGTGTGTGTGAGAACTAGATGGAATGTGGGATGGGCCAGACTAGACTGCTGTACATGCTGGCATGTGCAGGAACCAGCACTTGGAGCAGGCCTGATGGGGTTACCAGAGCTGGCCAACAAGGCTGTAGTTCCCACTGATGTGCTTAAAGGTTGGGTTTGTGGCAGGCCAGCTTGGGCTAGGCCACAGCACAACTGACCAGGAAACTGCATTCACTAGTATATGTGTATGCTGATACAGTTGATGAACTAAATCAGATGCTGCACCAGTTAGCACACACAAGAATAATTTTGGTGTCATCCCAGGTGAGGTTTCTTGATACTGCTGGACTGAAACTCTGGCCACAGAAAAATCACAAGATATGTACCCTAGTCTTGGAGTTCATGTGTAAGGACTGGGGCCTACACAGTTGCTAATGCCTGCGCAGTGGACAGCATGCCCAGTTGCATATGGGGGACATTGCAGCCAGCTCATCTAGGTTGGCAGTCCATCAAGTGCCTTGTCAGCGGACGGAAAACAGAGCAGACTGGACATCTCTCTGGGCAAAGCTTTGAAGTGTCTGTGTGTGTGGATGCACGAAGGTGGACTTTGTCAACCGATAGACCTTGGAATAGACCTTTCCAATAGACTTTTAGACCAATAGGTTTTTCCAATGAAAATATAAAAAATGAATTTTATCTTTTTAGAAAGAATAATGATTACTAGACTGGCAAAAGATGGGGCTGATGGATAGATGGAGGTTGAATAATACATTCCAAAATACAGCAATATGGAAGGAGTAACTTCTACAGCACAGCGAGGAGACCAGAATTCATAACAACCAATTATGTATTTTGTAAATAACTGGAAAGAGGAGCTCAGTCTCTGAACAAGAAGTAGTAAAAAGGAGATGAAATGCAAATTACCCTGAAATGATCATGTATTGAAATATCACATTATACCCCAGCAATCATTAGGAATTTTTGCCTTTTACCCAAGATGGTAGAAGCCAACAAGCCACACAGATTTTTATTGTGTGCAGCTCCTTCTAATTGCATCAGCTAGGCAATTGTTGTTCTACTCCAAATGTTTTCCCATGTCAAAGAGCCAGTCCTGAATTTATCTTTTAATTCCATTTGTTACACATGTTTTGAAGTTTCCTTATATATGCAGCACCCCAGAAATACCTGAAATACAGATTTGTCCTGTGGTGCCCAATTCTGTAAGCACACGGGATTGGAAGAGGAGCAAAGTCTGAATTGCTCAAAGTGCATGGAGCCAGATGTTATGTAAAATTGTAAGCAGAGGATATGATTTAAATGGGTACCCAATAAAAATGGAAGTTTTTCCTGCCAGGAATGACCAAAAACATAGTGTATACTATAATGAATGCATCATAATATTATTACTTGACCAAAGTTAATGCAGCCAAAATAGCATAGCTGAAAATGATTAATAATACATATTTGGTATTTGAGTAATCATGTTACCTTCTTTCTCTGGATTGTATACAATTTGAACTTAAAAATTTTTATTTATTTATTCAAAAGGCAAAGTACTCAGACAATAGGTGTCAGAGAATGACCAATCTAAGGAGAGAAAGAGAGATCTTTCATCTGCTGGTTCACTCCCTCAGTGGCTGCAATGCTCAAAGCTGAGCTGATCTGAAGCCAGGAGCAGGAGCTTTTTCTGGGTCTCTTATGTGGATACAGGAGCCCAAGCTCTTGGGCCATGCTCCAACTGTTTTCCCACGCACATTAGCAGGGAGCTAGAATAAAAGTAGAGCAGCCAAAATCAGAGCTGGTACCTATATGGGATACCAACATTGTAGGCAGCTGCTTAACTCACTATGCCTCAATGACAGTCTGAATTTTTGAAATGTGTAATTTTTTATGTTTTATTTTTATATCCTGAAATATTTTTATTTGGCATCATTCTTTTTCTTTTAAAAAGAGACGTTCTCAAAGTGGTTAGGCTTTTGATAAAAATTTGGATGTAACCTTAGAGGGACACCTAAGCTACTGCCAGAAGCCAAGGTAAATTTTCCTGAGAAACAGCATCAACATTGATCCCAGGTGATGGGAATGAGTGGCAGACACAGCAGAGTGGGAAAGGATGGGAGGAGAAAGAGTGTGTAAGTGTCAGGAGCGACTACTATTGGAGCGTTGGTGTCTACCAGAAACTAAGAGTAAACCATGAGAGGAAACAGCAGAAGTCATGGTATGCATTTAAGCTCTTTGATTTCAATAAAATTTTAAAAAAGTACAATCGGTATGAATTTTAACCATATATTCAAGAGTAAAAGTAATCTTTTGTTTACATACCACTTCCCATCCCTATGCACAGCTTGATGAATGGAGATTGAGGGAAATTCAGCATTAATAATTTTTAATGCCCTCTCTCCTCCCATGTCAGGACCATGAATTCTCATGGCCAAGGTGAGCCACAGACCTTTGGGAATATCTCTCTGATTTTCAGCTCAGAATGTTTAGTATTTTCTTGCTGGGCTTGTTCCATTTAAGTGTTCCCTCTCAAATCTGCACCATGTTTGAAATCAACAGTCAAGCTTGATGAGCAGTGTTGCGAGTTGACCAAATCTATCCCCCAAAATAAGTCACGGGCAAACTCTTAGAAGCTCACGAGTCTTTATTCATCAGCAGGTGCAGACTGGTAGACTGCCCCATTCTACCACATGTGGGCGAGAAGAGCAGTCCTCATCAGCCCTGTTCAGGGTTTTTAAGTAACAATCATCCAATCAACTAGGCAAACATTGGTATATGGTAGGAACCGTCCAATCAAATACAGTGGTGCAGAACATGGCTATCCAATTACTTTAAACTTTGTGCACCCTAAACTATCCATTCAGTAAGAGCTGCAGCCCACTTAGTAGAAACAGCAGGACCAAGCAAATAGGTCCTTCCAATTTGGATCAATCAGCACAGTGCCTGAGCTGTAAAAGAAAAGGTCTGATCCGGAATGAGATAAGCACTTTCACTTCTCTTTTGGAACTTTCCAAGAATCTGAGGTTATGGCAAAGATCAGGTTATGCACATGTCCCAGAAGTGTTTCAGGAGACCTGGCCTTACTGTAGCCATTTTCTATTGTTTAGGTTGACACAGGCAGGAACCAATATGACTAAATGTATGAGGCATGAGGCTACTTCAAAAATTTGTGGGAAAATGCTGCTAAACTACATTCAATTTTGTGCAAAAAAAAAAAAAAGGAAATTTATGCATGGTTACACATTTCTGTAAAATGTTTGAAGACTCCTCAAACTGTTCGGCCAGCCACTTTGACAGCTACATAGAACTCACCCCTAAAAGTGTTAGGAGGAGTTGCTACTCCCAAACTGGACTTTCTTGCTGACACACAGATGTCAGTGTGGTGAAAGAAAGTTGTTTGTTGCAGGGTACAGAGCCAGGAGCTAGGCTATCACCTAATTCCCACACTCACCAAGGAATTATATATGATGCCCCTTAGGGCTTGGTATGAGGTGTTGGCTGTTCAGTTTGTGTCTGGTTTCTGGTTGGTTGGTGGTATTCATGGCCTCTGTTTAACTGGTCAGTGATAACAGGCTTTAGTATATTTTGTATGTGCTAGTCATATGGCCTTCTCTCAGTCTGGAGGCTATGGGCAGGGAGTAGTTATTTTTGGTTCCAGTAACTGGAATTCTTCAAAAGAAAGGCTGGAGACAATATTGATCATCAAGATGGCTCAGACACCACCGTGCATGGATAGCATCAAGATGCTACCTACTGGACAAGAAAATGCCCTCATGGTTCTGGTGGATAAAGCCTGCTAGGACCAGCTCCACCACTCAATTTATTGTGTTGATTTGCTACCAAAAGCCATGGCAAAGACACTTGATGTGAATATGAGGACACGGACAGTTAGGCTCTCTGGTCCCTGGTGACATTACCTTTGTGAAATATTAAACCTTGCTTCTCCCCGTCGCTTACCCTTTCAAAGGCGTGTTCTCCTGAGCTTCAACCCCCGACACCTTGAGGGAGAAAAAGAGACAGGATCAACAGACCAGTTCCTATCTCTTAGAGTGATAGCCATGACAAAGGCAAGGAAATACCATGAAACAACCTCCATCTCTGAGTTACTGCCAGGGAGATGGTGCCCGAGCTTCCAGCTAGTCGTTAAGGACAGGAGGAAGAAACCACCAGACATACTTTTATGATGTTCATTCAGTCGTGAGCAAAGTGCTAGACATTGTGGAATGAGGGTTTCTTTTTTTCCTGCCATTCGAGCAACTCATTCCTTCCCCCTCTTAGAAATAGTGCTTAAAACCTTAACCCACCCACAAATGTTTGGGTCTTTCCTCCCTCGGATCCCCCTCTTGTCACTATAGCAGAAGTCTTCTTTCTCACTCCTTCTTAAAGAAATCTTGCCTTGCACACTAAAGTTGTCCATGTGAAGATTCTTCTTTTGTATGAGACAAGAAATGAGGCTGCTGCTGTCTCGTGTGTTATATTCCTAACTGCAGCACTAAGGGGGGAGGCTGGGAGCCTATGAATGGATGGCCTGTAGTTTACCTTCAAGGCACTGTTTGTGGGCTCTGTAAAACCTTCACTTCTTCCTTTTCTTCCCTTGTCCAATATTGTGGCTATGGCAGGCAGAATCAAGACAATCCCCACTCACACTTCGCCTGGTACTCTCTGTCCTTGAGCCTGGATGGAAATGGACTTGCTTTCTAGTCAACAAAAGTGGCAAAAGGGAAGAAATTTTTTTCAGACAACCTTAAGGTCCCAAGCCAGTTAATTTTTAGTGAATCAAGAGGAGATCAGGATTGTAGGCAATTCTGTGAAACAGAATCTTCAGAGGTAGTATCTATAGTGAGGGGAGAGTCCCGTGTAGTTGAGGTAGCCATTGGTCAAGAATTAGGAATGGAGCCAGCATTGTGGTTCAGCAGGTAAAGCTGTTACCTGTGATGCTGGCACCCACTGTGGTCAATGGTTTGAGTCCCAGCTGCTCCACTTCCATCCAGCTTCCGGCTAATGTGCCTGAGAAAGCAGTGCAGGATGTGGGACGCCTGGAAAAGCTCCTGGCTTCCAGCTGGAAGTGAACCAGTGGCTGGAAGAGCCTCTCTGTCTCTCCCCCTCTTCCTCTGTAACTCTGCTTTTCAAAGAATATATATATATATTTTTTTTCAGTTTAAAGGTTTTTTTTTCTTTCAATTTTACTTTTCGCTATAAAGTTCTATAGCTCAGGAATTTCCCCTTTCATTTTCTCCATTCTTCTGAAGCCCTCTACTTCCCCCCATATTATTGCAGTAGTTTAGTTCTTTAGCAGCATTCTGCTAAGATTTACTTAAATAAATCTTAGGGGGGAAAAAAAAAGACATGGTAGTAACTCATTTTGGTTGAGAGACAGGCATGTTTGGTATTTTAAGGGTGACACTGAACTTTGCAAACTGATAAATAGTTCAGGTCTGATAGGAGAGTAGGAAGGCTCCTTGGTGAGCTCTGGGCTGGGATCTGAATGTCGGCGACTACTTTTATTTCTCTCCCACCACTTGCGAAATGTGTTATGCTAAAATCAACCCAGCTTGGAACTTCACAAACATTTCCTTTCCTTTCCTTCACGACAATCCTGAGTTAAGGCTGAACATTCTTGGATGAGGTGAGCTTGGGCCCCAGGCTGTTCCACCACCCAGAGATGGACGCTGCTGTCCCAGAGTGTCTGTATTTGCGTTTGGCGCCTGTGCGGCTCGCCCCCTGGCGAGGCTGGCCCCGACCCGAGCCCCGCGGCGCTGGGCGCCAGAGTGCCCGGCAACCAGTCGGCGCTCCGGAAGGCTGCCGCCGGGTCTGGGAAAAGTGAGCTTCAATCCCGTGACATTATTATGGCGACAACCGGTAACCGAGCGTCACACACACCTTGAACTGAAACATGCACTTAAACAAAAACACATTAGAAAAAAAAAAAAGCATCAGCACTCGTGGACAGCGTGGAGCCGCGCGTTTCTGTCATCTGCGCGCCCTTAGATGTCGCAGAGGTCCGTGTGTCCACCCCCATTTGGTATTCACGCAACCAGTCTGGGTCCTGGAGAACCAGAACAAAGCAACGGGAAAGCTGAGCGAGGGTACGTGCAGGGGCGCGTGCCAGGTTAGTCCCAAGCGGGCCAGAGCCGTGGATCCCAGCTCCCCGCCCAGCCCCGGAACTTTGCTCTTCCTGGCCCGCCCCCTGTGGCTGCTGCTTTCCGGCCAAAGTTCCGACGGCGACATGGCCTCCTGGCGCCTGATTTTCTCTACCGGGGCGTCCCGGCTGCCCTGCAGCCTCGCTCCTCGGCGGGTAAGGCAGCTCCGGAGGGGCAGGAGGTGGAGCTCGCTCCTCGCCAACGCCTGGCCCGAGCTGGCTGGGAGCTCACGAGGAGGGAGGACCAGGGTCCCAAGCTCCAGGAGACCAGGGACCAGGGACCCCGGGGGCGCCCGGGGAGAGGGGACAGGAGTACAGAGGCGCGGGCTGAGGGGATGGTGAGAAGACGGGGCGCCTTGCAGCCCCGCGGAACGTCCCTGGGACCGGAGGGCAGGCGGGCACAAAGCTGCCAGGGGTCTAACTCCACAGTCAGAAGAAGCCTGTGTGTGAAGGAGGGAGGAGAGCATGGGACCGGGGGCGGAGGGGGGATGGGGAGTGGGGGGACAGGGCTTGGAGGTTTTCACACCCTTGCAAGTTTCGAACCGAATACAAGTTCACATAAAAGTGAAAGTTTCACTTAAAAAGGAAATAAAACCAGAAAAAAAAAAAGTGAGCTGTCTACGAAGTCCCCTTTGTAGCCTACAAAATCTCGCTGGCCCTCACTGATTTCCCAGTGCTTCTTTCTCTTAAGTTTATCAAGGTGCCTTTATAGGTTCTGTTATTCTAAACCGGACAGCTGGGAAAGGGCTCAGAGAAAACGTTAAGAAAGGCCCAGAATCCTGACCTTTGCACTGTGAGCTGAGGCCAGTGTGCCGGTAGGTTCAGGGATTTCCCTTCCCACCCTCCCCAGGTGTTTGATGGGGGAAGAAGAGGGGAGAACGATGTCAGCCCTGTAGCACTGAGGGGGATCTGTGACCCCGAAACTGACTAGAGTTAGTTCAGTTAGAAAGGTGGACGTGTGAGTGCTCATTCTCTCTGGAAGTATCAGGGAAGGTGGGAGAGCATTTCTGCTTCTAAGATTTATTTACCTTTTTTTGAAAGGCAGATTATACAAAACGAGATTTTACAAATTTTGGACCGGTTCACCTCCCAGATGGCTGCAGTGGCTTGGAGCTGAGCTTATCTGAAGTCAAGAGCCAGGAGCTTCTTCCAGGTCTCCCACATGGGTGCAGGAGCCCAAGGACTTGAGCCATTCTCTGCTGTCTTCCAGGTCATAAGCATAGAGCTGGATGGGAAGTGGAGCAGCTGGGACTGGAACCGGCACCCATATGGGATGCTGGGGCCACAGGTCGAAGGCTCAGCATGCCATGCCACCACACCTACTCTGGTGGCAGTGTTTTTAAGGGTGGGGTAAAGAGATGGTATTGAACAATTTGTGGAAAGGTAAGGTGAGAGGAGGTAGTTTGTGTTCAGGAAGGGAGATGAGGCAGGAGAGAGGGACAAAAGAGTGTGCTGTGTGGAGTTAAAAGAATTGGGAATTTTGGGACATGGCACGGTAACCTAGCGGCTAAAGTCCTTGCCTTGCATGCGCTGGGATCCCATATGGGCGCCGGTTCTAATCTCAGCAGCCCCACCTCCCATCCAGCTCCCTGCTTGTGGCCTGGGAAGGCAGTTGACGACAGCCCAAAACTTTGGGACCCTGCACCTGCATGGGAGACCCGAAGAGGCTCAGGGCTCCTGTTTTCAAATTGTCTCAGCTCCACTCATTGCTGAATCAGTGGACTGGAGTGAATCAATGGATGGAAGATCTTCCTCTCTCTGTCTCTCCTCTTATCTGTATATGACTTTCCAGTAAAGATAAATCTTAAAAAAACAAGAATCGGGACTTTGGGCAGCTCACAGGTGCCTTTGGGGGAATCCTACTTCAAAACTGCGTTTCTTAGAGCATGTTAGCTATCATCACGTGAGTATTCCCCAGTCCTGCTACAAGCTGCCATTCCAGTGCAGATCCTGCCGGCCCATCTCCTTTGGATCTTTTCATCTCAACTCAGTCATGTAGGTAAAGTATTTCACCCATGCAGTCACTTAAACTGGAAGACAGCCATCTTCAACTCCTCACTGACTTGTTCCTAGTTGGCACAGGTCAACTCCTATATTACACAAGTTGTCCCCTTTTAGTTTTGTCATCTTTGGGGTCTCTAAGACCAGTGTCTGCTTATCAGACAGCTCTACATTTCCTTTTTGTGTCTTACGACGAACTTGAACTCTTTCTGGAGCACAAAGACATTGCGGCAGTCACTGTGGTCGTGGGGTGAAGGTGAGAGGTGTGAAGAAACTCAATCGGACGAACAAGATCTCAGTAAATAGGAGATCTGTTTTATTTGCTTTTAGTGAAATAGGTCAAAGTGTGATGAGGCGAGAAGATGGAATCAGATCAAGCAATAGTAGACAGAGTGATGACTCACGGCGTTCTGACTTTTGGGGACCCTCATGCTTGGCAGATAATTGGATTTGCTAACTTTCTACCACTTCTGATAACAGACATCCTCTTGACTTAAGCCATCATCATCTTTTGGGTAGTTTGCCGCACAAGTGTCTGAACCGGAATCTCTTGTTTTTAGCCTTGGCCTTTGTAGCATAGCAGCTGGAGCAATCCTTGAAGTGCTTCTGGCAAATGATGTCAATCTTCTGCTCAAAACTTGGTCCATTTCCCATTCAGAATGAAAGCATGTCTCTGCAGAGTGGCCCACCCAGCCTGCAATTTCCAGTCCCCTCTGCCTCCCTGACCTCTCCTCCCACATGTCTTCCTGCCTCCTGTGCCAGCCACATTGGCCTCCTGCTTGATTACCCTATGAACTGGCTTGCTCCCTTCACTCTCTGCCTGCAACCTTTGCTCTGCTTTCCCCTTGGCCTGAAACCATGTAACTTGTCCTTCACCTCCTCCAGGACTTTGCTTAAATGGCACTTTCTCAGGGAGGCCACTGCTGACCATTTTACTCAAAGTAGCAATTTTTGCCTCTCTCCTATGCCTTGATTTTCTCCACAGTCCAGCTCATTATCTACTGTCTATGTCATTCAATTTGTTTGCACCTTGTCCGCCTTAAATCATTCTGGAAGGTAGAATTCGATATCTGTTCTGTTCGCTGCTGTCTTGCCATTGTCTAGAACAGTGCCTGCTTGGGGCAGAGTAATAAGCAGTCATAATGCCATTTTATTTTGAATTTCTAGTACTTTTTCATGCTAGCAACACCTTGAATCAAAGCAAACCGTTGGCAAGAGCACAGGGATCTGATTTTCCTAATCAAAACAATTAGTCATGTTAGTTTTGCCTGATGAGATAGAGAATCAAAAAAAACATGACACCTCTGAGAGATGGACAGGATCGAAGACCACAGTTAAAAACTTCAAGTTGCTCCTAATTTGTCTTTGATTTTGTCTCCCTTTGTTGTATAATGTTTGGGAAATACCTGGCTCTTAACTGTGGACACATAAGAACTGTATTAAGAATGAGAAATAATATCCTGTGGTACAAGGCAGCTACTTTATCGAGCACTCATGTCCACTGGTATAACATGTATTGTTACTCAAAAGTATAATTTCTGTTTTGCTGCTGGCAGTTGCCTACTTCAGCTTAGCTATTGGAGCTTAGAATACAGTAAGCACTTTCTTTTGTATCTGCTCAGCTTTACCTTTGAGTTGCTGTGGCAACAAGATCTGTGCTCTGCCGAAGCTCAGAATAGCTGTGGCCTCTGTCCAATGTCTTGCTTTAAGTTCAGGAGCAGCTAGAGATGCTGACGTGATATGTAAATGCATAGAATATGAACCGAACACACATGTAAAAGCAAAGAGTATGAACCTTACAAGGCCTGTGGCAAGCCATGTATGGGGTAGAATTGAAACACTTTAAAACTTTCTTCTTCTTTTTTTTTTTTTTTTGTAGAGGTGGGCAGCTTGCTAGTCTAGTGACTAAAGTCCTCATCTTGCCTGTGCCAGGATCACATATGGGCACTAGTTCATGTCCTGGCTGTTCCATTTCCCTTCCAGCTCCCTGCCTGTGGCCTGGGAAAGCAGTCAAAGATGGCCCAAAGCTTTGGGACCCTGCACCTGTGTGGGAGACCTGGAAGAAGCTCCTGGCCGCTGGCTTTGTGTTGGCTCGGCTTTGGCTGTTGCTGCCATTTGGGGAGTGAAATAGTGGATGGATGATCTTTCTGTCTCTCCTCCTCTCTCTATATCTGACTTTCTAGTAAAATAAATAAATCTTAAAAAAAAAACACTTTTTTTTTTAAAAATATGCAGGGTCACTGTTGTCATTTGGGATGAGACAGTTCCTCGTTCTACTGGACTCTTCTTACCTGCCCTGGAACACTAGAAGAACATGCACCTGGTTGCCTCTCCTGCCTCCAGGTGCCTCTAGCCAAGAACCACACACACCATACTGCTGTAGTCATGACACAGGGGCGTGGAAAACAGTGCATGCATGGCACAGTCCTGTATCTTGCAGTAACAGGACCACATGTTAGGAAATGGTTATGGAAGGGTCACAAGGGGCAGGGTGAATGTGATGTACTTTTAGATTATCAAGATGTACATTGTTCATACTCATTCTTTAGAAAGTATGGTGTTCTGTTTTTGCCAAGCTGACATGTTTACACTCCAGTTAAGGCTCAGAGTGCAAATCTCTTAGATGAATTTGGGTTTGATCAAAAATATTAATTTGACACTAAGTCAAATGGGTACTTCCAAACTCTGAAATATAGGGAAATTATATCCATCACTTGTAAGAGTAACGCATTCACCTTTTTTTTTTTAAGATTTATTTTTATTATTTTTTTATTGGAAAGGCGGATATACAGACAGGAGAGACAGAGAGGAAGATCTTCCATCCAATGATTCACTCCCCAAGTGAGTGCAACGGGCCGATATTATGCCGATTTGAAGCCAGGAGCCTCTTCCGGGTCTCCCATGTGGGTGCAGGTTCCCAAAGCTTTGGGCTGTCCTCGACTGCTTTCCCAGGCCACAGGCAGGGAGCTGAAAGGGAAGCGGGGCTGCCGGGATTAGAACCGGCGCCCATATGGGATCCCAGGCGTGCAAGGCGAGGACCTTTAACCACTTGCGCCACCGCGCCGGGCCCAACGCATTCACCTTTCTCATGAAATCAGATCGGATCTGATTTGCTGTTGCTGTAGGTTTGGTTTGCTCTAAATCTCTTGTGTTGCATGCATTGATACATGATTTTATTTTGTATTACTGTTTTTGATGAAGTTCTAATTTATGACCACGTTGCGTGTGCAAGCTGCATGTCCGCATGGGCAGTGATAGTGTTAATACGTGCCTCTTCAAGAGGCAACTCCTTGGAATAGTTTTCTGAGCATCCTGTCAAGGCCTGTATCAATTTATGCATGAAGATAGCCAGGTGTAAAAGAAGCACATGAGTGGGAGCACATTATCTATATTTTTTTGAATTTTTCACTTAATATGTAATGTTTCATATTGTTGATATTCAGCAACGTTGAATAAATACTGCATGTCAGCCATGCTTACATTTGGCTTGAGCAGCATGATTGTGAGTGTTAGTTTCTTCTGTTAGTAAATAATTTATTTATATAACAGTATTTTGTTACATGTATGTGCTCCGATCCATTAGATATGTCCCTTATGGATATGCCAGTTCATTGTTTTCTGGTCTTTTCAATTACCAAAGCCTTAATGAATGTACTTGATGACTTGGAGTCCCTTGTAATTCATATCAAGTTTAGGAGAAGCCTGTTAAGCTTTGTACAAAGCCACATGGATTTTAAGAGGGATATTGTTGAACCTGTAGATCAATTTGGATAGTACTGCCTTCCTAACAAAATTAAATTTTACAATCTGTGAACACAGGTTTTCTTTAATTTCTCAGTGGTGCTTTGTGGTTTTCAATTTACAAGTCTTGCAGTTCTTTCATTAAATTTATCAGTATTTTGTTCTTTCACAGTGTAATTGTAAACAGTTATTTTCCTCATTCCATTTTGTGTATTGAAATGCAGAGTTACAGAGAAGGAGAGATCTTCCATGTGCTGGTTCAGTCCCCCGTTCGGCTACAAAGGCCAGGGCTGTCCAGCATGAAGCCAGGAACTGGGAACCCCATCTGCAAACGTCTCCTCCTTGTTTGGCAGGAGCGCGAGCACTGGGCGCTCTCTGCTGCTTTCCTAGGCTCGTTAGCAGGGAGCTGGATTGAGAGTAGAGCTGCTGAACTCAAATATGTGCTCATATTGGGATACTAGAGTTGTAAAGCAGTTGCTTAATTCTGTGTACCACAGTGCTGGCTCATTTTTGTGTTAATGTGTGTTTCTATATGCACCGTCTCCTCCCTCATTCCAAATAATGGGAGAATATCTACTGGATAGATTGTAGTCTGTGAAGTTACTAAGTCATTGTATTTACACTTAACATTTTGATGAGTGTTGCCAAATTGACCTCCAAAGTGAAGTTGCCATGATTTCTATCAGTACATTGTAAGAGTGACCCTAATAAATGTATGTTACAAGCTTTTGTACCATTCCAGTCTGATAAGACAAAAGTTAGATCTCCCATTGTTTACATATATAATTCAGTTTGTAAATATGGTTGTATGTGTGTTTTGTGTGTGTGTGTGAGAGAGAGCCACTCTGAATCCATGTTTTTTATGTGCAGGTGTCTTGTTAATACTCATATATGAATAGGTTTTGTTTATCTTTTCTTTAATATAAGCTTTTAATATTCCATAATTTAGGGTCATTGGAAGACCCTAAATTTTAACTGTTTCTTTGTGTGGTTTTAAATTATTGAAATATTTATATATTTGAAAGGCAGAGTGACAGCGAGAGAGAAAGATCTTCTGTCTGCTAGTTCCCTTCCCAAATCGCTACAGTGCACAAGGCTGAGCCAGATTAAAAGAGGCCAGGAAGTCCGTCTGTGTCTCCTATTCAGGTAGCATGGGCCGCTGCTTGGGCTGAAGTCCACTGCTTTTGCAGGTGCGTTGGTAGGAAACTGCGTTGAAAGCAGAGTAGCTCATCTGAGTTGCCTTGTGTTACAAGAGAAAGGTAACCCATTGCATTACAACCTAATTCTCTATTTTAACTTTTTCAACAAAGGGCAGAGAGCTGGGTTTGTATTATATGTTCATGTAAGATTCTAAGTCTCCATCACTGTGCTTTTGAATATAATTGGAGCTTGGCAAAGCTGTATTAAATTCAATAAACCAAACACTTACAGTATGCCTTATTGCTGTCAGATTCCCTAACTTGATGATGAACGAGAAACTGTTCTGCTCACAGTCAAACCCAGAAGCCTTGGTGAAGGGATGGATTCGTTGGTCCTATTTAACTGAGGCACCTGTTAACGGTTTTTACAGAGGTGTTGGCCTCTGCATGCTTTTGAAATGTGATTCTTGAAGCTTGAGAAAGGAAGTGAGTCAGGCTGAGGAGGCAGCAGAAGGGAAGGCCAGAATAGGGGGAAGCATGGCAAATTTTGTGAATGCCCAGAAATTTTTCAGTGCAAAGCTCATCTCTGATGGAACTGGTGCAATGCAGAGCTAGGAAGGTGGCTAGATGCTGTATTTGTACCGTGATGTGAACCTGTGAGTGCCCGGGTGAAGACTCTGACTTTGGTCTTTTTGACTCTGGAAGGCGTTCATGTTTTTGAGAGATTTTTTTTTTTTTAATTTTCATTTTATTTGAGACCAATAGAGATCTTTGTTGTGCTGATGCACTCCCCAAAGCCTGCAGCAGCTGGGACTGGGCTAGGCTGAAGCTGGGAGTATGGAATTCACGTACCCCAGTATGTCTTCCAAGGTGAACGTCAACAGGAAGCTGCGTCTGAAGTGGAGCTGGGACTAGCAGTGGGCACTCCTGTGGGATTTTCCTGATTTCTAAATACTGAGTGCAGAGTTTAAAAACATTGGGCAATCCTACCACCACACAGTTGGCTTAGGATCTGTAGCATGCCTCTATTTTAGACATTTATCCTAACCATTTCAGAATAGTCGAAATACTGAATTACTTAATCCCAGTGTAAATCTCACTGGAACAATGTTCCTTTCTGTTAGAGAATACAAAGTTCAGACTCTTTCTGAACGGCCATTTGAGAGTTGGTAAATCCCTTCTTTTTTAATTAAAAAATTAAAAAAAATTTTTTAATGATCTTTACATAGTTGGTTAGGGTTCAAAGGGTCAAGGGCTACAGGAAAGTGGGTAAGACCATTGTTTCCACATTTTTTTTCCTTCCTGTATCTGGGGTAAGGGGAGACACAAAGGGAGAAGCAACACCCACCCTCCCAGCCATCCCAGGGTGGCTGATGTGTGGCATGCTCCGAGGACACTGCTCAAGTGGTTTTCATAGTTCAACTGTTTGAATTGCTGTCGATCTTGCCATTCCAAGCACAATGAAATCTTTTCAGAATCCACTGGCTGACAAAGTCTGCCTTTCCATCTTTTTTAAAGATTTATTTATTTTTGTTGGAAAGTCAGATACATAGAGAGGAGAGACAGAGAGAAAAATCTTTCATCCAATGACTAATTCCCAAGCAACCGCAACAGCCAGAGCTGTGCAGATCTGAAGCAAGGAGCCCAGAGCCTCCTCAGGGTCTCCCATGTGGGAACAGGGTTCCAAGGCTTTGGGCTGTCCTCAGCAACTTTCCCAGGCCACAAGCAGGGAGCTGAATGGGAAGTGGGGTTGCAGGGATTAGAACTGGCGGCCATATGGGATCCCAGTGTATGCAGGGTGAGGACTTTAGCCACTAGGCTACTGTGCTGGGCTCTAAGTCCCTTCTCTTTAGAGTTACTGTAACTAGCAGGGCTGGAAGGTAGAACCCATCATTTCTGTGATGAGATACTGTCTGTGAGCAGAGGTGGGTGATTGCTTTTACTCTGCTAAACTTATAACTTTCAATCCTAAAAAAAATATATATATATATATAGCCAAAATTGGAAGATTTCAGAGAGTTTTAAGAATTTTAGGGCCCTGAAGATCTCTGGAGAAATGAGTTCTTTTATTTGAAATGTGTAATTTCCGTTTTCAGAAACAACTTCATTCTAAACTTATTTCTACAAAAACAAACAAAGCAAAAAAAAAAATTACAGCTTTTTTTAAAATCAATTTTTAGGAAAGTAACAAGAAAAAGTAATGGCCAAAGTGTTGTTTCAGGTTGCTCAGCGTGCTTTCTTTCTCATCCTCTTCCTTTTTGTAGAAACAGGGCATTGAATACAGAGTGACCCAGTTCTGATGGGCTCTGTGAGTCCTGCTGTTGCACAGTTGACTTTTAGGCAAAGCGATGACTTGAATGAACATGTGTATAGAGTGTGAATTGTCAGAACATCGAGCTGACTAGCAGGTGGTTTCTTCACTTGTGGTTTGGTGAGAGGAGTCCTGGGATGGGCTTCGATTAGCTCAAATCGGCAAGAGCATGTTATGGTGGTAACCTGATAGGTTGTAAACACTTATCAGCAGTTTTTGGTGTCAAATGTGCTGCTTTCACCTTTATATTTTTTCCTGTATCAAGAAACTGAAGAGAATATTTTACAAGGAAGGTCTGTGTGTTAATGTCTTTAATTGAGTTCCGTAAGTTTCCACATCAGATTATGTATACAAATTAACAAGAAGAAAAACTTAATGTCAACGACTTTGGCAAATTAAGATCCCTTTTTTTCACTGTTATTAGGTAGTGATGAATTTAGCAGCCTACTCCTGCATGCTTCCTGATTTATCATCTTCTTGGAATAGTTCTGAAGGCGGGAGGCAGCCTCAAGTAAAGCTGCCATTTATGTAGAAAAAGGTTATTGTAGGTTGCTTTGGCAGAAGGGATAAAAAAGAAAATGCCTTGTCCACAGGAAAAGAAATATGACTGGAGGTTACAAATTTATCTTTAGTTATTTTACATATGGCCTCAGTTTTTTCGTTCAATAATATCTTGTCCTGAATAGAAAACTAAACTATACTTAATGGATGGATCTGGAAAAATATTAAAAAGCAAAAAAAAACCAGAGCAAGGGACACCTCCATAGTCTGTCCTACTTGGAGACAATAATTGTATAGAATAGTGGAGATGTTAGATCTGAGCCAACCCCATCCCAGCCGCATCCTACTCATTGGGAGTTGTCTCTAAGAGGAAAGACATGGCCTTAAGAGAACAGAGAGGAGACATGCAAGGTGGTTTGTAGAGGACTCCAGAACCTGTGAGCCCACCTTTCAAGCTCGATTCTGTAACTTCGGCAATATTTTTGAAAAACAATTAAGAGAGAGGGAATAAGATTGAGGCAGATGACACTTTGACCTGTTGGTTGCTCTAATCCTGGGGCTGGGGGAAAGTGTAGGTTGAAGGTGAGAAGCTGGCAACGCAATCTGGGTCCTACACAGGGTGATAAAGGACCCCTCTTCCTACACCATCGCTGCTTCCCAGGGTGCACTTTGGCACAAATGGCTGGTTTTAAGAGTGCAGCACTCCAACTTGGGATGTGGTGCCCCAAGTGGCACCTTCGTTACTGTGCCAGACACTCTCCTTGATTTTATAATGTTTTAAGTTCTGTAAGCCCTTCTTGTACATCAGGGTGAATCTGGTATTTGTGTCACTGTGAAGAGGGAAAGACTAAGTAGTTTTTTGTGAAGACTTCTCTAGGCTGTGCAGACCAAGAATCTAATTCCAGTACATGATTATCACCTAATGAAAGTCAGTTCTGTTTAACACTACGTTTGTTTTTATAGTTAAATGTGATCATGATAGTGATTTTTTTTAAAGTAGCGTGAGCATAGCTTATGAAATATAAAATAGGGCAGTGTTATTTTTTATTTCCCTTCTTCACTCACAGGAAGAAAAAAAGATCCTGATTTTCTTTCTACTGAATTTTTTAAAAAGCTTATTTATGTATTTGAGTACAGGCTAACGGAGAGATATTTTCAGACTCCCCAAATGCCCGCAGTAGTCAGAGCAGAGTCAGGCTGAAGCCAGGAGCTAGAGCTCCGTCAAGGTCTTGTAGAGGGGTGATGGATACACTTGTACAGTACTGAGCCAGCACGTGCTGCCTGGAACGCACTTTAGAAGGAAGCCGTATCAAAAGGGAAGGTAGGCACTCCTGTCTGGCTGTGGCTGTTCCAGGAGGCAGCTTAATGTGCGTTACTGTGACCACCCTCCTGCTGTTGGAAATATTCTGTCTATTCTAAGTTTCTTAGCCAGCAGAAAGTAGGAGGTCTTTGATTTAATAAAGAAGAATTTTAAAATAATTTTCTTTTGTGAGTCAAAGATGAGATGTGAATTTTATTTAAGTTATTCCTGTTAAAAGGCAAAAATGCTTAGTGAATTTTAAAAAAAATATTTATTGTTTATTTTTATTAGAAAGTCAGATATACAGAGAGGAGGAGAGACAGAGAGGAAGATCTTCTGTCTGCTTGTTCACTCCCCAAGCAGCCGCAGTGGCTACAGCTGAGCTGATCTGAAGCCAGGAGCCTGGAGCCTGGAGCCTCTTCCAAGTCTCCCATGTGGGTACAGGGCCATCCTTGACTGCTTTCCCAGGCCACAAGCAGGGAGCTGGATGGGAAGTGGGGCTGCCGGGACACAAACTGGTGCTGATATGGGATCCCGGGCATGCATGGAAGGCGAGGACTTTAACTGCCAGGCTACCTCACTGGGCCCGCTTTGTGAATTTTTAAGGTTCGATTTGGAGGTGGGCATTTGGTACAGTGGTTAAGATGCTGCATTGGATGTCTGCCCTCTACATCAGAGTTCTGGCTCTGCTTCCAATCCAGCTTCCTGCCAGTGTGCACATGTGGAAGCAGCAGGTGACGGCTGAAGTGCTTAGGTTCCTGTCACTCAGTTGGGAGACCAAGTTGTTTCTGGCTCCTGGCCTTGACCTGGTCCCATCCTGGCTGTGGCAGGCCTTTAGGTTCTCTATCCAACAGGTGGAAAATCTCTGATTGTGTATGTGTCTGTTACTGACTTTATTGACGTTCGGCAAGGTAGATGATTACATAGTATGCTTGCGGTGAGTTTATATTCATTCAAAACTTTGGTTAGTTTTAAAGAGTAAGTTTTAAAAATTCATTTCTCTTGTGGAATACATGCCCGCAAATGTCAATTCTATCTTTTTCTCTTTTTAGTTTTTCAGTTGTGGGACAAAAATATTATGTCAAAGCACTGAAGCTGCCCAGGCTAAATTCTTTCCTCCCATTCAAAAAGTGATGCTACCTCCCAATAGTTTTCAAGGAAAAGTGGCGTTCATTACTGGGGGAGGCACCGGCCTTGGGAAAGCAATGACAACCTTCCTGTCCAGCCTGGGTGCTCAGTGCGTGATAGCCAGCAGGTAAGCCGGTCTCAGCAGGTCACTGGGCAAGAAAGGAGCTGCGCTGCGCTGTTGCAGTGCGCCTGTGTAGTGGAGGTGCACCTTACTGTTACAGAAAGTACTTGAATTCTTTGCATGATTTCAACAAAGCACCCTGGGAAAAGTCAGGTATAATTTGAGGTGATAGAAATAGTAACATTATGGAACTGGTGATGTTTACATTTCCTGAATTCAGTCCACTACTGTTTCTGCTCATGAAGATGAAGTTAAAATGAACTGTACTGAGGCTGTTTTGTTCTCAGTAGAAGCGATTATGGTTCTATCAGTTGATAATCAACTTTGCATGGTAATATTTGATGTAGATTTTTGAAAACATCTGTTGTGCTGAATGTTGGAAGTGCATCGACATGAGGAAGGGATCTCTTATTTAGCCATATCCTGGACCCTGTGAAAGTTTGGAGCTTTCAAGATTACTCAGAAAAATCCATCCTTTCTTTATTTTTTGAATAAGATAAACTTTTAGGTGGATGAAGTATTCATAAATGTAATTGACCACAACTTTTGTGTTTCTGTACTGTAATGTTTTTGAGTTTTATAATATTTTCATTTAAGTACTATGTAAGGTAAATTCATACTACAAAACTTTTTTGTGTATATAAGTTTATATATGTAACTATATGTATAAATATGTGTATATACTATATAAATTATTTTTGTTTTGCTCTCAAGCATCTAAAATTCTGAATGCATATATTTTATATGAAGCCTTAAATTTGGCCTAAGAGCTGCTGACATTATACCATGAATGTATTTTTTTAGTAAAGCTGATTGGGGTAAAAGAATAGATATAATTATTATAATCAAGAAAATATTTTAAATCTACAAGTAGATATGTAATAACTGACTTAAAAGTGGCTAATTAAATAGCTACTATCAAGTGTATAAAATTATTTTGAGTTTAGTTTTTAGTATTAAGTATATTAAAACTGATTTATGTTTTAAGGCAACTTTTGTGCTTTCTCAGAAATTCTTTTCCTTAAGCCCTGGATTCTTTGTGTTCTTTACCTTATGGAATTAAAAAAGGAATTAAAAAGAAACTTTAACATGAAGTCTTTTCAGAACTCAAGCAAAATACTTTCTGTTTACTTCCAGGAATATTGATGTTCTGAAAGCTTCTGCAGAACAGATTTCATCTCAGACTGGAAATAAGGTACGTTAAAAAAAAAATGTCACTTAATCACTAAATGTAGATTTAGGGATTACAACATTTAAGTATTTTCCTCATAGCTTTGCATTCGAAAGCCTGGAGAATGAAGAGTTCATTTTTGGCTTCATTATTTTCAGGTTCATCCAGTTCAGTGTGATGTGAGAGATCCTAACATGGTACAGAAGGCAGTGTCAGAACTGATCAAAGCAGCAGGTCTTCCTGATGTAAGTACAATGGATGCCACAGTAAGAGGCGCTTGATGTTGATAACGCCCTCAGAATGCACAAAGCACATCAAATATTGATGTGAGCAAGTGCTGTGGTGGGAAGTGCCTATTTTCCACGTCTGGGAAAATGCTGGTTCCATTTAAAGGACGCAACAAATTAGGTGGACTGCACTACTTCCTTTTAGGGATCCTTAAAGTGTGCATTAGTAATTATAGAACAAGGTTGATTTCACTTTATTTAGTAAGATTATGAAATAAGAAGAGCAGTTATCTAAGAGCACAATATCTAATTTAGATGATGTATGCTCTGATTTTACTAATAATTTTGATTATCTCTCTTACAACATAGACAAGGGGAATTATAAAAAATTCTGAATTTTTTTGTAAGACCTAAGTGCCTGGGTATTTGCTATTGTTTGGCTCATTTGTTGGAAAGAAGTTATTTCTTCTAATATCCTAAAAGAAAATGCATTTTAATGTTAGAGGTATTTTTAGACTAACCAATATGATTGAATCTACTGTGGAATTATTAGACTAGTTTTTGATAGTGAAGAAGCAGGTCAGTAACCAGGTTTCATTGGATCAGTTCAACTACAATAGCACTGGATATTAAAATGCATTATTTGAGATTCCTTGAAATATTGTCACATGGTAAATATGCTTAATCTGTATTTGTTTTCTAATATCGTTTACCTTAATGTAAATACAAGAATTAGGATTTTGACATTTGGTAAATAATAAAAATCACTGACATATAACAAAGCTGAACCCAATCTCATAGTATTGTAACTATGAACTACAGTTTCATTGTATTATTTGTATTAATAAGTCTCAGAAATGGGACATTTGGTGCTGGAAAGGCTGTGAGGATGGCCCAAGTCCTTGTACCCTTGTACCCACGTGAGAGACCTGGAGAAGCTCCTGGTTCCCAGCTTCAGATCAGCCCCACTGCAGCAATTGCAGCCACTGAGGGAGTGAACCAACAGATAGAAGATCTCTCTTTTTGTAAATCTGCCTTTGAAGTAAAAATAAGTAAATCTTTTTAAAATAGAAGTTCTAGAGGGAAGATACACAACTTCATCCCCAGTAGTCTCTCTAACTTTTGCTGTTCATCTGTTAGGTCGTGATAAACAACGCAGCAGGAAATTTTATTTCTCCCTCTGAAAGACTGTCACCTAATGCTTGGAAGACGATCAATGACATAGTTCTGAATGGCACAGCCTATGTGACGCTAGAGATTGGAAAACAACTAATTAAAGCACAGAAAGGTATGTTTGTTAGCTTATTTGTTGAGCTGCTGTGGATAGCTTCTAAGTCAAGCCCTGGGATGCTTAAAAATGTAAATGAGACCTGTACTTGTGTAAGCCACAGTGTAATGGAAAACGAAGATCATTAAGTAATCACCTCTGTTATGACACAAGCCATAATAAACATGTTTCAAAATGTATTGGCAGAGACAGGCATGATTGGCTCCCTGGGTTGGTGCTCAGATTGAGGTGTGTGGTGTAGTTTGAATTGCCAGAGGTCAAGATGGGGAGGAAGCAGAGAATGTGTGACATGTTGAAAGGGAAGACAGAAGTGTTCAGAGAGTGGTGAGAAATTTGCTGTTGTTTGAGGTGCAAGGAAGAGGGACAGGGAGTGATTTTGGGGAATGGGTTGAGTGTACTTGGGGCATTTCCCGCTACCAAAAGAGGGCGTCTGTGATGACTTCTGAAAGACATGGGATGAAATGATTGAAGGAGACGCATTCAGGAGGGCTTGATGGTTCTTTTGGCCTGTGGATAGATGGCATGGGAGATAGAGGGGAGACAATTAGAAGGTAAAGTCAGGCCGTGCATGCGAGGTGAAAGAGCCTTTGGCTGGAATGTATCGTTTGGATCGTGAGAGCGATGAGGGAGGTTAATGGAGAACAGGTTTGTCAGCACTTTGAATACCTTCCTCATAAAAGTTCATACAAATAGTGAATGCGTGTATAACGTATGCCTATGTGAGTACCTGTATGCCTATTTGTTTAACAGACCATGGTGGCTTTTGAGAACCAGGTCCTGTGGTCATGCCTGAAGCTCAGAGGCAGAGAGCATTGTCTGAACAGTTGGGGGTTGGGATTGGCAGGATGGGGGCATTTTCTCAGAGAGTGGGGGTTTCTGAACAGAAGAACCCTCCTGCTTCTGGGAGAATGTCCTTTGGGGCTTGCAGGGGGGAACTCGGCCTGGAGTCAGCCAACCACCTCCCTCTCCTGATTGCCTGAGGAGGTTTAAATTCTGGGCAGTGTGGCTTGCAACAGCTTGAAAGGGGATTTGGAAACAGAGGGATGACTGAGAAGCACCAGGCTTCTTTCTTTTGGTGTTAAATGTACTCCTCGAAGAGGGGCAGGATGCCGACCCCTCCTCAGCCTTTCTTTCGGAAGAACTCCTCAGCCTTTCTTTCTTGGTGGCTGCCTCCATCGTGCTTTTGCTTCTCCCCACCCATTGCTCATGGCTCTGTTTCTTTATGTTTCTGCCTCTATCAGCTCTTCATTTCTGGCTGTTTCTTCTCTGTCTCAGCACATCTTTCTCTGCTTCATTGTCACTTTCGGTACTTGCCTAGCCCGTCTCAGTGCCCCCTTCATTCTGGTCCGACTCTCCTCTGTTCTCATCATTGTCTTTCATTTGAACATTGACTTTGATCTATTTTTACTCATCATGTTGGATTAAAATTCTATGCCCTGCATTAAAAATATATTAGAGAAGAATTTTTGAAATATCAAAGCTAGCTTTTAGGCTTTGAAGATTTCTGTCAGTTATTGATACTGCATCTTGACAGTGTTGGGCCACTGAGTTAAGAGTTTAGCGCAAATAGCCTGTTCTGTTTTTAGGTCAATAGTTAGGAAGCTCAGGTGTTAGTGGTTCCTCAAGTGCTGGCAGTGATCTGTGCAATCTGTGGTCGGAAGTGTGCTAGGTTATCTGGCAGTTAGGATTAATTGTCTTTAACTTTGTATGTATTTATTGTAGGCTTATATATTATATATTGATTAGTTTGACATTAGCTTGAAGTAGTGTATGTCCTCCAACTTCATACTTTTTAAAAATTCTGACTCATCTATGTCTTTTTCATTTTTAAAACTTTTAGTATTGATAATTTTTTTTGCGTGGAAACCTACTGAGACTCTGAAATCATGAATAGGTTGAACTTGCCAAGTCCTATAGTTATATTTAGGCTGGTTTTTTTTTCTGACTTGTTAGTTAAAATTTTCATTTCTTTGTACAAGGTTAAACTTTGAACACACTTCCTTTCTTTTCTTGGCCAGATGTTGGTAACTCTAGCCATGTTCTATCCAGAAATGTACTTCTTCTTTGGAAGGACTCAGCATCTCTTTTGTGAGTCGACTGTCTGTTGCAAGCACCAACTATATTTATCTAGTTTTGAATAGTAAAGAATTTCTCTAGTCACGCTAGCTAACTCCCATTACACAGAAAGAGAAAGTCTGGCAATATTTTCAATTAACCCAGCTATTACATTGAATTTAGTGGCAAAGTTTCTTAATTAATTCTCCCATTACTAGCAGTCATGCTGTGCAGCTGAAACTCATTTACATGTAGCTGTAGAGCATTATTTAAGTTTAAAGGAACTAAAATCAGATCACACAGTGGTTACATGGGCTGGAATCAATGCAGGCTATTAATATTATGTATTGAACAATCAGCATTGCATCCTGTGCTGAATCCTGCTTGGCTATGGCTTGTTGTACGGGTGGATTTATGTTGCTGACATTTGTTAAGGCTCACTGCTTTAGCTTCTATCTGCTACTTTTTTCCTTGAGCTGCTTCTTCACATCCTTCCTGTGGTTGTTTAATTCAAGGGTCACCCAAGCATCAGAGGGCAGTTTCTTTCTTTTTTAGATATATTTATTTATTTCTATTGGAAACTTACAGAGAGGAAGAGAGAGAGGAAGCTCTTCCATCCGCTGATTCACTCCCAAGCTGCAGCTGAGTTGATCCAAAGCCAGGTGTCCTTGTCTGCCTTCCCAGGCCATAAGCAGAGAGCTGCATGGGAAGCGGGGCCACGGGGACATGAACCGGCGCCCATATGGGATTCTGCCATGTGCAAGGCGAGGACTTTAGCCACTAGGCTACTACGCGGGGCCCCTGAAGACAGTTTCTATGCAGATGCTACTTGTTTCTTTCCAGCTGCTTCCACAGTCCTCTGCCTGGTTGTGTGGAGATAGGTGCTGTGTTGGCCACAGTCCTGTCTTTTCCAGTGGGTGTGTTCCCTTTAGCCTGAATTCAGCTGGGGTCTTTTATGCCACCACCATTTGTATAAACATTTAACAGTATGACATCTTCATATCTGGTTGTTATTCAGGATCTTAGTTTATTTAGCATTCAAGTAAAAATGGTGACAGACCATGATTATCTTTTCAAAATGCATTTGGAGTCCATCTAAAGACTTTTTCCATTTTTCATGTTTATTTTATTTCCTAACATTTTTCTGAAGGTAACAAAATTCATAAGTATAATTTAAAAAGAATAATACTTTCCAACCTCCCTCTTTCCCTACCACTCTTCTTCCTTTTTTATTTTTAATTTTTAAAAAGGCTTGGGCCCGGCGCGGTGGCGCAAGTGGTTAAAGGTCCTCGCCTTGCACGCCCGGGATCCCATATGGGCGCCGGTTCTAATCCTGGCAGCCCCGCTTCCCTTCCAGCTCCCTGCCTGTGGCCTGGGAAAGCAGTCGAGGACGGCCCAAAGCTTTGGGAACCTGCACCCGCGTGGGAGACCCGGAAGAGGCTCCTGGCTTCAGATCGGCATAGTATCGGCCCGTTGCGCTCACTTGGGGAGTGAATCATCGGACGGAAGATCTTCCTCTCTGTCTCTCCTCTCTGTATATCCGCCTTTCCAATAAAAAAATAATAAAAATAAATCTTTAAAAAGGCTTATTTATTTTTATTGAGAAGTCAGATTTTTGCAGAGACAAGAAGAGACATAGAGAAAGATCTTCTATCTGCTGGCTATATACAATAATCAAATCTCAAAATGTCAGTTTTACTCCTGTACATTATATTTTCTTTGTACTTTATACATTAGTCCTCACAAAACAGGGTCTTTTTGGGGACTGACCTATTTCACTAAGCATAATGGTCTCCAGGTACATCCATTTCATTGTGAAAGGCAGATTGTCATTTTTATATTGCAGTGGTACTGCAGTGGGTATATCTACCACTGTTTCTTTGTGCAGTGATCAGCTGAGGCACATCTGGATTGATTCTGCATCTGAACTGTTATGAGTTGAGCTGCTGTAAAGATGGAGGTGCACATGTCCTTAGCATGCTGATTTTGTTTCCTTTGGGTAAATTCCTGGCAGCAGAATCGCTAGGTTCTGTGGTTTGTGCGTTTTCCTGTTTCTGCTGACTCTCCATGCTGGTTCCAT
The DNA here is from genome assembly GCF_017591425.1 of Ochotona curzoniae. Taxonomy (NCBI): domain Eukaryota; kingdom Metazoa; phylum Chordata; class Mammalia; order Lagomorpha; family Ochotonidae; genus Ochotona; species Ochotona curzoniae. The sequence goes on along the minus strand of NW_024466352.1, from coordinate 774,636 downwards.
AGCGGCTGTGCTGGTTTATGTCCCCATCAGCTGTAGATTAGGGAACCTCTGTCCACATGCTTGCCAGCATTTGCTGGGCTTTTGAAGCTGGTTGGCAACTATTCTAATTGTGTGAGGTGGAACTTATTGTAGTTTTTATTTGTGTTTACCTGATGGCTAGTGATCTGTCTTTCCATGTGTCTGTTGGCCATTTGTATTTCATCCTTTGAAAAGTGCATGTTCGTATATCCTTCATCCATTTCTTAACTGGACTGCTTTTCTCTTGTTGACTTTCTTGAGCTCTTTATTTATCCTGGATATTAATCCTTTGTCATATATACAGTTTGCAAATATTTCCTCCCTTTCTTTGGCTGCCTCCTTGCTGAGTACTTGTTTTGTTGTGCAGTATAGCTTCTTAGCTTGATGTTTCTATTTTTGTCTTTTTTTAAAAGATTTATTTTTATTGGAAAGTCAGGTATATAGAAGGGAGGAGAAACAGAGAGGAGGATCTTTCGTCCATTTATTCACTCCCCAAGCTGTCGCAACAGCTGGAGCTGCACTAATCCAAAGCCAGGAGCCCAGAGCCTCTTCTGGTTTCCTGCGTGGGTGCAGGGTCCCAAGGCTTTGGGCCATCCTCCACTGCTTTCCCAGGCCACATGCAGGGAGCTTTTATATATCATTGGGCATTGAAGCCTAATTCAGTGCAACTGACTTCACCCTCCAGCCCACGTTCATGCCAATGGGTGCCACAGCCTGTCCAGCCAGACCCACCCCTAGTCCTGGTTCTCATGTTCACCAGTGGAATTTGCAGCCCACCAGAGAGGAGCCCACAACCTTCCCACTCCTTACCCTAGGTATTACACTATCCAGATGATAGTTTGGACTTGCACCTAGTTTCAGCACTTGCCAACTGATGCTGTGGCAATGGCCAACCCACCTCCCCTTATTCTGGTTCATGCCTGCCCCTGTGGATATGATGGGTTAGCTCAACCTGGTTCTCCCCCTGATCTAGTTCAAATGTAGGCCAATAGGTATTGTAACTCTGCCCAGCCTGGTCTGCCCCCAGTTCCAGCTCTCACATTCGCTGGCATGAGTGGTGGCCCAGCAGTGGAGTCCCCACTACTCTCCTACTAGAATTACCTTCCTCACCCGTGTCAGTCTTGCATGTGCTGGTGGGTGCTGAAGTCCAATCTGTCATGGCCCATCTCACCTTGGTATTTGCTGGCGGGTGCTATAGCCTAGCCAGGCCTGGTCTGTGTTCATTTCAGCTTGCGCTGCCTGGAGCTGCCGTCTAACCTAGTACCGTAAGCCCCCAGTCCTGACCCTAATGTGAACTGGCTGTTGATGCGGCCTTATCCAGCCTGTCCTGTACCCCATCCTGGTTCTGAGATCTCTCAGTGGTTGTTACAAACTGGCCGAGCCCCCATATCTGAGCTGCATATATGCTGGCAGGTACTATAACCTGGACTGCTCTTTGCTTTTGTTCTTGAACTCACCTGCAGGGACTGTGTCCCGACAGAGAAGTTCCCAAGCTCCTCTATTACGTCTTTTCTCGGTGGCAGATCTTGTGTACACTGGTGGGTCCTTGGCCCAGCCTGACTTAGGCACTTTTTGTCCTGGCAGGAACAGTAACCTTGCCCAACTGGACCATACCTAATCTGGTTCTTACTGTTGCGTGTTATAACCCAGCCACACCTAGTCCATGCCCTGACACAGCTCTCATGTGGCCTAGTGGGCGTGGAATCCTAGCCTAGCCTGTCCTACCCCAGTCTGGCTCTCACGAGCACCAGTGGATGCTGGAGTATAGCCCAGTTTGGGTGTCCACACCCATGCAGAGGCACAGCCCAGCCACGTCCAGCCCAGACCAACACCCCCATTCTGGCTCTTACATGCACCAGTGGAAACCACAACTTAGCCGGGGTGTCCCCTTAGCTTCCTTACCAGGCCTGTTCCCAGCTCCAGATCTTGTGCATGCCATTGGTTGCTGTAACCCAAATCTGCACAGCCCTGTCTTGACCTTTGCCATCGGATGCTGCAGCCTGGCCTAACCTGGCTCACTCCCAGTCTCAACTCTCACTGGGGAGTGCAACAGCCTGGCCCTGCCCAGTCTGCTCATATCCCTGACTGCAAACCAACAGGTGTGATAGCACGCTTTGCATTCCAACCTGGCTCCTGCATTTTCCATTGAGCTAAGACTGGTCTGTCCCTGCCCAATTTACCTCCTTCCAAAACTACCTCACACACATGCGGACGGGTGGAACTACCCTGTTGAGCCTGACCAACACCCAGGTCTGCATCACATGCTCACCAGAGGGAGCAACGGCCAGTCAGGAGAGTTTCCCTAGTTCCCCCATCAGACCTATTCTCTGACCCCGATCTCACCCACCCATGCCAATGGGTGCTAGGCCCTTACTGATCATAGGCTATGCCCTCAGTCCTGCATGTGTATGAGTGGTGGATGTTGTTGTCTGGCCTGCCCCACACTGTATTCTTGGGTGTGTCTGCGGGTGCTGCAGCCTAGACCAACTCAACTTGTACCCAACCCCAGTATGCATGAGTGCTGGGAGGGGGTTCCATGATCATGCCTAGCTCAGCCTGTTACCACGCCCGGCTCCAAGTGAACCAGTTAAAATTGCGGCTCACAGGTTTGGGCCCACACATCCCCCACAAGATCTGCCCCCAGACCCAGTTCTCTTGTGTGCTGCTTGGTGCCATGGCCCAGGCAAACATTATCCATTTCCTGTTTTGACTTTTGTTGGTGAATACTATGATCTAGACCTGCCAGATAGGCCCCAGCCCTAGCTTTAGTGTACACTGGTGAGTGGTATTCTGCATTGGTCAATACTAACTCCAAGGGCTGGTGCTTTGGTCTGAACCTTAAAAATCCTTGCATTCCCCCGTCGAGATCCCACTGCTGCATGACCTGAGCCTCCCCCACTCCTGGGCCTGCTAGCCAGTACCCCGGGCTCTGAACACCTGGCAGGCCAATGGGCTCAAGCCATCAGTCCTAAACCCTGCCTCCAAGAGAAGCTGACCCACCTGGCTTTGAGCACATGGCAGGCCAGAGTGTTTGAGCCTCCAGACCCAAGCTGTGTCCAGGGACAAACTGACTCACCTGGCCTGAGCCCTGCCGCCTGGGAGCCTCAAGAGTCAATTTTCAATGAAAGTGTCAGAGAAGCTGGATAACAATTAAGGTTACAGATGACTAAAAACCAGGATGTCATTAGTTTTGTAATGGAACTTTTTGGAACCTGCATTGTGGTATAACATGTACAGCTACCACCTGTCACACCACCATCCTTTTTTGGCACCAGTTTGTTTCACAGATACTCTACTTCTGATCCAGCACTCTGCTGTTAGCTTGGAAAGCAACTGAAAATGGCTTAAGTGCTTGGGCCTCTGTCAACCACATGGGAAATTTGAAGAAAGCTCCTGGCTCCTGGTTTCATGGTACATGACTGCTGCAGCCATTTGAGGAATGAACCAGTGGATGAAAGATTCTCTCTCTTCCTATCACCGCTTTTCCTGTCTCCCTATTTCTCTTTTTCTCTTTCCACAATTCTGTCATTCAAATAAATAAATCTTAAAAAATGAAACTTTTGGGAAGTAATACTCTGGTATTGCAGGCTTACAATCCCTCTGTTTACAGAGCCAGCATCCTGTATGGGCGCTGGTTCAAGACCCACTGACTCCACTTTCCATTTAGCTGATGGCCTGGGAAAGCAACAAAGGATGGCCCAAATCTTTGGGTCTTTGCACCCATGTAGGAGACAAAGGAGCGATACCTGGTCCCTGGCTTCATATCAGTCCAGTTCTGGTTATTGCTGTCATTTGGGGAGTGAACCAGCAGATAGAAGATCTCTCTCTCTTTCTCTGTCTTCCCCTTTCTCTGTAATCCTGTCTTTCAAATAAAAATAAAGTAAATCTTAAAAAAAAAAAAAAAAAAGAAAATGTTTGCACAAGGTTAGGACACTACTGAATAGAATTAACAGCCACAGTTATGTATTCCCTAAACTTGGATGAAATTTTCTAGATTCCTGCTTTTATAGGTAATCTTGGGCTCAGAGCAGGTCACCCAGATCCACAGCTGGTAAGTAGAAGTAGCGTCTGAATCAGTGTATGAAGAGATGTCATTGATGGAAAATGTCTATTATGGGAAAGATATGTATGATTTCAAAATTGTTTTGCACCAAAATGTACATTTTTTTAAAAATTCCATTTGTCCATGAATTTTTTGAAAACTCTTCACCTCTGTTGCTCCCTGGACCGAAGTTGTTCCTTGGTTGTTTTAATTTTCATAATATACATTGAAATTGAATTTTAGAACTTTAGAGTTCTCTTCTGAAGTTGAGATACAATGTTGCAAAATTTTTATCATTTTTGATAGTTAATACCATTTTTAAATTTTTTAATGGTTTATTCATTAATCATTTTTGCTTGAAAGACAGTTACAGAAAGATGGAGGGATAGGGAAAGACAGATCTTGCTTCTGCTGGTTTGCTCTCCAAATGGCTGGAATGGCTGAAGCTGAGTTGATGTGAAGCACGGTGCAGGGTCCCAAGGTTTTGGGCTGTCCTCCACTGCTTTCCCAGGCCATAAACAGGGAGCTGGATGGGAAGTGGAGCAACCAGGACTAGAACCAATGTCCGTCTACATGGGATGCTGGTGCCACAGGATGAAGCTTAGCTGGCTGCTCCATGGTGCTGGCTTGGTAATATGATTTTTTAATAAAAGATTTATTATTTGAAAGTCAGAGAGATGGGGAGAGACAGAGATTTTTCATTCAAGTGGTTGCAACAGCTGGAGCTGGTATTGGTCAGTTGAAGATAGGAGTCAGGAGCTTTACCCAGGTTTCTCATGTGGGTGGTAGGGGCCCAAGACCTTGGGCCATTTTATGCTGCTTTTCCAGGTACATTAATAAGAAGTTGGGTTGGCAGTGGAGTAGCCAGGGTGTGAATTGCTGCCCTTTGGGATGCGGAGCTGTAGACAGTGGATTTACCTGTTACTCCATTGTGCCAGTCGCCACTAATGTGATTTTTAGTATTTCTTTGGTACTGTATTTTCAGTTTTGAAATAATGAAGGATGGATGACATACTTTTTAAGTTTTATTGAGATTATTACTAATGGCTATGGTCTATTACAGTGGAAGCATCCAGAAACAATAGCAATGAAGGGTAAAACCACATTGCACCAAGCTTGGGGAATTCAGCATGCAGCGAATTCCAGTGGAGCGATACAGGCATGTTTATTACTTCAGCCTCTTAGGCTGAAGAGTTTTCTACTTAAGATACTTTGTTTGAGCCCAAGAGTCTAGGGTTAGTTTCTGTCTGTCTGTTGTTGTCACACATTTATTCAATTTATTTGTTTGAAAGGCAGACTTTACAAAGGAGAGGGGAAGAGGGAGTTGGAGAGGGAGGAAAGGAGAGTGGGAGAGAAAGAGATCTTCCACCAGTGATTTACTTCTCAGATGGTTGCAATATCCAGCACTAGCCAAAGCCCATAACTCCATCCGGGTTTTCCATGTGCGTGTCAATTCCCAAGTACATTGTCAGGGATCTGGACCCAGAGCAGAGCATTCTGGAACTGTTGCTTCAGCATGGGGCACTGATGCTGCAGGTGTTGGCTTAATGTCCTGTAGTAGACACACAGTGATTTACGTATTTTAGGGTATAATGTGATAATTTGACATAATTTTATTAAATCTGCATCATTACCACTTCTTTGTTGGGTAACTTTAAACTCCACTTTTCTAGTTATTTTGAAATAATGCAATTGTTCTAAACCATAGTCACCCTACATGCTAGAGAACACTAGAACTTATTCTTAATGTCTTATAAGATTCGATACCTATTATTTAGCCTCCCACGGTCTCTTCTGCCTTCCTAACTTCTTGTGAACATTATTCTCTACTAATACAGCATCTACTAATCCAGCTGTTTTAGCTTTCACAAGTAAGTGAGAATACACACTTGTCTTTGTGGATAGCATCATGTCCTTCAGTCTCATCCATGTTTCCATAGATGATAGGATTTTATTGTTTTTTTATGGCTGATGATTCTCAGTTCCCGTGCCTGTCCATAGAGAGTAGTGCTGCAGTCAAGATGGGAGTAAAGATAATTCTTTGGCAAAGTAATTTCATTTCTTTAAATACATTTGTTACCTAGTAGGATTGCTGCATCATCTGATAGTTGTCTTTTTAGTTTTTTGAGACAGTGTCTACACTGTTTCTCATAATGGTTATGTTGATTTACATTCCACCAACAGCATGCAAGAATTCCCCTTTCTCGGTATCTTTGTCAACATGTTTTTTCTTTTCTTTTCTTTTTTTTTTTTTGAAGGGCAGATTTAGAGAGAGAAAGAAAAAGAGATCTTACATCTGCTAGTTCACTCCCCAGATGGCCACAATGGCTGGAGCTGATAGGGTCCCGAGCCAGGAGTCACGAGCCTTGAGCCATTTCCGGGTTTCCAACAGGGTTGCAGGGGCTCGAGGACTACAGCCATCCTTTGCTGCTTTCACAAGTGGAGCAGCTGGGACAAGAATCAGTGCCCATATTAGATGCTGGTGCTTGCAGGTTGAAAATTAGACTGTTGGGCCCGGCACGGTGGCGCAAGTGGTTAAAGGTCCTCACCTTGCATGCCCGGGATCCCATATGGGCGCCGGTTCTAATCCCGGCAGCCCCGCTTCCCTTCCAGCTCCCTGCCTGTGGCCTGGGAAGGCAGTCGAGGACAGCGCAAAGCTTTGGGACCCTGCACCCACGTGGGAGACCCGGAAGAGCCTCCTGGCTTCAGATCGGCATAGTATCGGCCCGTTGCGCTCACTTGGGGAGTGAATCATCGGCCGGAAGATCTTCCTCTCTGTCTCTCCTCTCTGTATATCCGCCTTTCCAATTAAAAAATAATAAAAATAAATCTTAAAAAAAAAAAAAAAAAAAATTAGACTGTTAAACCACCTTGCTGGGTTGCCAACTTTTGTCATTTTTGGCAGTAACTGCTTTAACTGGCATGAGATCTCATTATTGTTTTGATTTTTGATGATTAGTAATCCATATTGAACTTTTTTCATATGATTATTGGACATTCATGTATCTTCTTTTTGAGACATATGTATTTATATTATTTGGGCCTTCTATATCAGATTACGATTGTTAGTAGTATTACTATTGAGTTTAATTTCTTGTATGTTTTGGATATTAATCCCTAGTCCTGTGAAATTTTGCAGTGTTTTTTCCCTGTCTTTTCAGGGTCTCTTTTGGACCTGTTGATTCTTTCCTTTGCTGTCAATAGTTTCTTAGTTTGATGCAACCTTATTTGTGTTTGATTGCTTTGGCTGTCGTGTGCTCTTGTGATCTCAAATATCTTGTGCGCCCAGCTGTGTAGCTTAGCGGCTAAAGTCCTCGCCTTGAACGCTCTGGGATCCTATATGGGCGCCGGTTCTAATCCCGGCAGCTCCACTTCCCTTCCAGCTCTCTGCATGTGGCCTGGGAAAGCAGTTGAGGATGGCCCAAGACCTTGGGCTCCTGCACCCATGTGGGAGACCTGGAGGAGGTTCCTGGTTCCCAGCTTTGGATCGGCACAGTACCGGCTGTAGTGGCTCACTTGGGGAGTGAATCATCGGATGAAAGATCTTCCTCTTTGTCTCTTCTCCTCTGTATATCCGACTTTGTAATAATAATAAAAAAAAATCTTGCCCAGACCAGTGTCTTGCAGTGTTTCCTCTATGTTTTCTTCTAGTTGTTTTGTAGTTTCATGTCTCACATTGCAGTCTGTGATCTGTTGTGAGTTAATTTTGTATATGGTAAAAGATAGGGGTCTAAATTAATTCTTTTACATGTGAATGTACAGTTTTCCCAGCACTATTTGTTTCTATAATGTATGTTCGTGGCACCTTTGTCAAAAATCTATTGCCTTGAAGTATATGGCTTCATTTCTAGGTTCTCAAATATGTTCACATGTTTGTGTGTTTGTTTTTGTGACATATTTATTTTATTGTTCCTTGTCTCCATTTTCTTGACCTTGCTAAAAAACATAGATTTATTTCGGTTGAATACATCTATTTACCATCTAGAAATTTACCATCTATAATCCTCTCCCATAGGCAGTTTATTCTAATTGAAATAATTGGCCTTCCTACATACAGAAAAATATATCTGACTAATCCTAGGAATCAGGGATTCTTTAGCTTGAACTTTCCACACCCCTGCCTTTTTTGAAGGCCAGCTTCTAATTGTTTCACTGTGTAGCATTTGTTCTATTGGAACAGTGCAATTATAAATTTTTATTTTCTGCTTACATTTAAGAAAACTACAAAACAGCAGCATTTTATTCTAAGTAGTGGGCCATCTGAATTTTCCAGATTGAGAAAATAAAATGTGCAGAGAGAACAAGAGGAAATAACTGCTTTCATTTTGGCTTCTAAAGTATATTATAATGGTCCGGCTCCTTTTCTCTCAACCTTGGGGGAAAAAACCTATCTGTTAAATCTTAATTGGAAGATAGTGTGCTGTGTATTGCTGCATTTGCTTTGTGTAAGTAATTCACTTTTAAGGTCGTTTTTATATTGTGCACTTGGCATCTGTTGTCAGTATACTGCCCTAGAGCCCACTGGTGTTCTACATCTCTCTCTCTTTCTCTCTCTCTCTTTTAACTGTGTAACATTTTAGAAGCAAAGTAATTTTCAGATATTTGAGAGGCTGAGTTTGCTATGGCAAGCAGTTACCAGAATGACTAACATAATTGTTCTTATTTCTCATATCCTCAAAATGGTACTCCTGCCCCCTCTCCCACCCCCGTGTTCCCCAGGATGTGCTGAATTTTATTTCTACCCTGGAAAATGCTGAGGGAAAGAGAAACTAAATATGTAGAGAAGAGGAAAAAAAAAAACCTTATCTCAATGATCTCCAAACTTTTTTCCTTCAAATTTAAGTTTCTTAAAGTACGTTGTACTAAAAAATATATAAATAGCTTTTTGAAGCTTTTCAAAATATTAAAGCATGTTTTTATTTAGTGTTGTGATTAAATAAGTAGAAAGTCACTGATTTTCTCAGAGGCTAGAGACTACTCTGTTGGGCCCCAGTGCAATGGCCTAGTGGTTAAGTCCTTGCTTTGCATCTGCTGGGATCCCACTTGGGCGCTGATTCTAATCCCAGCTGCTCCACTTTCCATCTAACTGTTGTGGTTTGGGAAAGCAGTAAAGGATTACTAAAGGCCCCTGGCTCCTGCCTTCAGATCTGCTCAGCTCCAGTCATTGTGACCATTTGGGGAGTGAACCAGTGGATGGAGGAAGCTCTTTCTCTCTGTAAATCTGATTTTCCAATAAAAAGAAAAACCTTTACTCTGTTAAGTGTATAGTTTTGTAGTTAATTTATTTTGAGCCTGCTGCATTCCAGGCACTGTCAATTACTATACATGTATAGCTTTGTACAATTTATTTTTGATGGATACTAATAACACAATTCATTTATTTAATTTCACTTTATCTGAAAAGTGAGAGACAGAGAAATCTTTTTTTTTTAAAGATTTATTTTTATTATTTTTTCATTGGAAAGGCGGATATACAGAGAGGAGAGACAGAGAGGAAGATCTTCCGTCCGATGATTCACTCCCCAAGTGAGCGCAACGGGCTGATACTATGCCGATCCGAAGCCAGGAGCCTCTTCCAGGTCTCCCACGCGGGTGCAGGGTCCCAAAGCTTTGGGCCGTCCTGGACTGCTTTCCCAGGCCACAGGCAGGGAGCTGGAAGGGACGCGGGGCTGCTGGGATAGAACCGGCGCCCATATGGGATCCCGGGCGTGCAAGGCGAGGACCTTTAACCACTTGCGCCACCGCGCCGGGCCCAAGACAGAGAAATCTTAGGCAATAAGCTGGCAGTGGGGGGATGTTCTTGGGACTCATTTTAGTTCATTGTCCTCTCAGAAATCCCTGTCCTTCCCTACCTGATGTACACATGGAAAGGACAACTTTCTTGACATTTACAGCGGAAGAGTGAGTCTGTCAAGGCTGGAGGCAGAAGACCCTACCACTTTTGGTTACGATTTGCTCCCACATAAGTGGTTCTTGTTTCATAGGAGTCCTGATTGGCTGATTACTCACGGTCTTGCAGTCAATGACTCTGAGACTTGGGCCTCTGTATGGATTCACCAGGCATAAAATTCCGTGTACGCACAGATTAGCCCCTCTGAAGTGGCTGCAAGAGCAGTAGCAGGATGTAGTCATTGCTGTTCATTACTCTCAGTAGTTTAGAACTAGTGAGGCGTAGTTTTTGTTACACCCTTTTGCATGAGATCCCCCTGTTATAATCATGTTTATAAATCATGTTTTCCTGATGTGAATTGTTATGTTGTTCACCAGTGCTGTCCTTTTGAATGTCAGGAGCAGCATTTCTTAGTATCACAACCATCTATGCTGAGAGTGGATCAGGTTTTGTGGTGCCAAGTGCTTCTTCCAAAGCAGGCGTGGAAGCCATGAGCAAGTGAGTACTCTTATTAATTCCATAGCTGAGGGTCAATAATGTTCTCTGATCACTCGTGCAACTAATTTCCAGCCTTTTGATCTCTAACTAGAGCAAAATAAAAGAGGGTGCTTTGCATTCACCTGTTTGTTGGATGCAGTATGGTCCAAAGGAACTTTGGCCAGTGATGGGAATGCTCTGTAATTGGCACTATCAGATCATCATATGTGGCTTCCGAACCCGTTAAACACAATTACTCTTACGGAACAACTTCAAAACTTTAAACTCGGGAGCAGATGTCTTGCTTGGTGGCTCACACAGCTGTGTCCCACTTCGGAGTAGCTGGGCTGCATTTCCTGTTCTGGTACTTCTGCTTTCCTGCCAGTGCAGACCTGTGAGGACTCATCCATGTGGATGACATGGATTGGGCTGCTGGCTCCTGGATTTGACCCTGACCTAACCCCAACTGTTCTGGGCATTTTGTAAGTGGCTGAGTGTTCTTTCTGATCATCCAGTAAATAAAAATTACAAAATATTAGAATTAAATGGCCTGCCTTTTAGCCCTGTGCTTAGCATTTTAACTTGCACCACTAACCTGTGAAGTGAATTCCTTATCATATTACAGTAGTTACTCAGAATATAGAGTTGCTTATTGGGAGCTTATCGGTCATGTTAGAGTGGAACAAATTTATCTGGCCTGCCTCCCAAGCAGAGATAGGGATGCATTTTCCACCAGGAACATATCCGTCCTAGGTTGCTTAGTGTGTCACAGGATGATATAGACTGGGCTCACTTCAGTAATCCTGTTAGACATGAAGTTACTGCTTCTTTGGCAGTTTGGAGTAGGTGTGCTACAAGTACACGCCCCAGGATATCGTCACAGGCCTCATCCAAAGCATCATTCTCGGGTCAGATGTTGTGGGTGCAGTGGGTTAAACAGCTGCTTGAGATGCAACTCTCAGCTCCTTCACTTCTGAACCAGCTTCCTGTTGATTGCTACTCTGGGAAACAACAGATATGGTCCATGTGCTTGGGTTCCTGCCCCTCATGTTGAATGCCTGAATGGAGTTCCAGACTCCTGGCACTGACCTGGCATACTTGGCTGTTGTAGGTAGATAGGGAGTAAACACATGGACGATTTCTGTTTCTGTCCCCTGTCTGTAACTCACCTTCTTCGTCCTTTTTTGCAGCTTCTCCCTCCTTCTTTCCTCTCCTCCATCTCTCTCTGTTTCTCCCAGTTTCTCTCATATCCTGCCTGTCAAATAAATGAATGAATAAACAAATCTGTTTTAAAAATGCATAGCTTGGAGAAGGTGATTTGCTTGTGAAAAAGATAATAGAGTCAGTCCATTTTTCTAATATGTATTCATGGATTAAGTGAGGCGCAAGCCTCCCTGGCATCCTGAGCTGCCTGTCCTGTAGGACTGGAATTGGTTTAGCTGAATTGGCCTTTGAGTTGTTATGGGGGCACTCTATTAATAGGTATCTGTGCTTTCATATAACACATTCAATTTCATCTATTGCAAGGATACAGTGTCATAAGGACACTATTACAGTGTTGAATTTCCCTTTTATCAGTCTTCCAGAAGACGTGATTTTCTGGCCTTTCTATTAGAAAAAGAAAATGTGCCTTTCCTGAACACTCAGTTTGCTTTTTCCATGTGAGCTCTGTAAGTTGTGTAACGAATTAGGCTTAACTTTTTTGCATAGGATCATGGAAACAGTAGATAGTAATTTGTGATCTGCCTCTGGCAGTTACATTGAATTTAAAAATCCATTTAGATATTAGCTTCCTTATTCCTATCTTTGTGTTTGCTTTTTATTTGCTTTTCAATTTGTATTCCGTCTTTCTGCCTGCCTTCCTTCTTTGCATTATATCTATTCTTTGACGCTACCTTAACACATTTAAAAAAACTAAATTAATGATATGACTATGGGAAATGGATGTTTATTTTGGTGCAAAAATTTTATGAAAAGCATATAGTTTTTCTTGTTTTAATAAATATCAGAAAGTTAATCTTATAGCTACTGCTACTGCTACTAAGGAACTATAAAAGACTGGGAGTGGAAATGGGGAGGGAGGAAATGGAGAGAGGGAAGGACTGTATTGCCTTAAGTAATAAAAACATTGGAAAAATATGCATGAATTTTGTTTTATGCACCAGAATAAACATGTTTTAATTCCCTTTTCATAATCATTTTGAAATACCCTCATTTGCACACAACCCTACATACTATTATAAATTCTGAAGGTATAGAAGAGTGAAGCGAAGCTAGACCTACCAAGCAGGCTTTGGAAACCAGTAGCTGCAGCATTCTTTGTTTGCTGTTTGTGTTACTCTTTGCCTCAGAACCTTTAGAAAGACTCTGTTAGTTTCCTGTTTCTTATAGTTTCCGATTTTAAATGCAGTTCCACAGTAGTGTGAAAGCTTAGTTAAACATGGATATGGCGAATATCTTAAATTTTTGTCACCTATCTCTTATTCAATTAAATGATTTTTGGTATTGCAGAGATTGTAATCCAAGTAACAGGGCTATAAGCAAAATAACAATGAAGTTTATAAATGCAAGATTAACTTCCAGAAAATGTGGGGAAAGGGCATTAAACTCTCATGTCTTGATGTGAGTAATGAATACTTACGCTAAAAACATATAATATAACATGTAATAATCTTGTTTTGATTGTAAAGGGTAGGTAGTGCAGCCTACTGTTTAAGGGCATGAAAACAGCAATGGGAGATTCTACAACAGCGGGGTTGAGGGCAGACTTTTATACTAGACCATTTGGGTTCCATAAGTTATTAGCTTGACCCAGAGAAAAGAATTTGCATTCTGCTTGTCTCAGTTACTGCTTCTGCTACATAGAGCGATAGCAGGCTCTGTCTGTTGGGATTATGAACCCTGGTGTGTAGTAAGCATGCAGTGTGTCTTGTTGATTTGTGTTTTCTGCACGTGGTATAATATTTTAAATTTAACCTTGTCATTGTAATTTGTAGGTCTCTTGCAGCTGAATGGGGTAGATATGGAATGCGATTCAATGTGATTCAGCCGGGGCCTATAAAAACCAAAGTAAGTTTTGCTTTGCTTAACTTGTGAATGATTAAAGAATTAGGAAGTGACAGGTTTATTCTGATTATTTTGTGAACAACTTTTGGGGTGCCTGGATCTGAAAGCATGAATGTAGGAAGAAGTTTGTGCCATCACCCAGTATGGGAGGTGAGCAAAACATAACAGCTGTGTAACTTCTTGATAACTTCTATTTCTTTGTCTTAAACTTCCAGGATCTTTTTTTTTTTCCCTTTGCTATCATTTTTTTTTCTGATTTGCTTTGTCACTCTCAGTCTGTTATTATACTGTATTTTTAAAGTTTGATATTTTAAAATCTCTTTGACATCCTTATTTAATTTTTAATATTCTTTGGAAGGTAGAATCAGATAGAGACAGGAAGAGAGTGCGAGACAGCTTCCATCTGCTGGTTCACTCCTCTAAGGCCCACAACAGCTGGTGCTGTGCGAGGCTGAAGCCAGCAGCTGGAATGTCATTTTGAGTCTTGCATAAAGGTGGCAGGGACTCAAGTACTTGAGCTGTGATCTGCTGCTCCCTGGTGTGTACAGTAGCAGGAAGCTGGGATCAACAGCTGAACCAGGACTTAAACCTGGACTCTATGATACATGATGCAGGCATCCCAGGTGGTGTCCGAACCTCTGCAGTAAACACCTGCCCCGGCATTTGTTTTTAATTTATTTTTATTGGAAAGTCAGATAGACAGATAGGAGGAGAGACAGAGAGGAAGATCTTCTGTCTGATGATTCACTCTCAAAGTGGCCACAAAAGTCAGGATCCCGGAGCTCTTCTAGGTCTCCCACGTGGGCACAGGGTCTCAAGGCTTTGGGCTGTGCTCAACTGCTTTCTCAAGCAGAGAGCTGGGTGGGAAGCGTGGCTGCTGGGATTAGAACTGGCGGTCGTATGGGATCCTAGTGCGTTGAAGGCAAGGACTTTATCAGCTAGGCCAACACGCTGGGCCCAGCCCAGCATTCTTTTTTAAAGTGATGAAACTGTTAACTGTATTTTTAATTTAAGAGGTGCTCTGGAAATTTACCATATGGGTTTGGTCTTGCCATAAGTAGCATTTTCTTTGACTCATGTCTTTGCCTTTCACTCTCAGTCAATTATGCATGTCATCTAACTCCTACATCTCTCTGATTAAAATCTTTCCAATGGCATTCATTTCACCTAAAATTAATAATCCCCACAGACATTCACTGTAACTCATAATTATCAGTAATTTTGTTGCAGATGTTGCTCAAATTCTCTTTAGTTCTTTATTCCCTCATATGATTGAAAATAACTTAATTCTCACACTTCTTTTTTTTCCATATAAATAAAAAATTTAGATGCAACCAGGATATAGCTTTGAAAATCCAGTCAGATTTGTAACTTTTACTAAGGAATAGTTGGGTGATAGGTAGTTCTTGAGTATTAAATACTAACATGGAAATAGACATTTATCAGTTTTATCAAGCAGTTTGATTACTAAAAAATGGAAAGAATGCTTATCTCTCTTTTAAAGAAATAAAATGATTTTTTAAGAAAGATTTGTTTTTATTGGAAAGGCAGATTTACAGAGAGAAGGAGAGACTGAGAAAAAGATCTTCCATCTACTGGATCACTCCCCAAGTGGCCACAATGTCTGGAGCTGAGCTGATCTGAAGCCAGGAGCCAGGAACTTCTCCTGGACCTACCATGTGGATGAGGGGTCCTAAGGCTTTGGGCCGTGCTTGACTGCTTTCCCAGGCCACAAGCCAGGAGTGGAAGCGAAGTGGAGGAACTGGAATACAAGTGGCATCTATATGGCATCCCTGTGCTTGAAGGCGAGGATTAGCCAATTGAGCCATTGCACCAGACCCCTAAAATAATTTTTTGGTTCTTAGTTTTTATTTTCCAATTTTGTAGGCATAGGACTTCCTTCAGCTGCCACCCCTTTCATCCTCTTCTCTCCACCCCCCAGCCATTGTCTCCTGTGTTTTGTAGAGTCTATCAGGTGGAGTCTTGACTCTTAACTTTCTGCTCTCTATGTGCATCGTGACACTGTTGTTACAGGCAGTGGTAGAAGGTTTCATATTTTGTTGTCTAGGTACATTTACAGGTTTCATTGGGGGTCTACTTTTATTCAGTAATAGAGATGCATTCTGTCGATTTTCTTTGATTTCTGGTACTCTGCTTTCCATCACATCCTTTGTTTGTGAGATTATAAGTGTATGTTTGTTTACTGTTATTTTTGTTTGTATTGTTTATGAAGATTGCTTTATTTTTAGAGCAAACATATGACACGTGTCCTTTTGGGATTAGCTCATTTCAATGAGTATAATGGTCTGCAGTTGGGACCATTTGGTTGCAAATGATAAAATTTCATTTTTCTTAATAGCTAGTAGTATTTCAGAGAGTGGATGTATCGGAGTTTCCTTCCCCAGTCCTCCTTCAATGGGCATCTGCATTGTTTCCATGGCTTTGCAGTTGCTGATTGTGCTGCAATGAATAAGAGGTGCAGGTTGCTTTCTCATATGTATATGTTAGTTCTTTTGGATATATTCTTAGGGGTGGGATTGCTGGATTATATAGTAGGTGAATTGTCAGTTGCCCAAGTACCACCTTCCATGGTGGCTACACAAGTCTACCGTCCTACTAGCAGTGGATAGTGTACCTTTTGCCCAACATCCTCACCAGCAGGTGTTGTTTTAGGTTGATGGTTTTCTGCATGTGGGCTTCTCACTGCGGTTAAGTAGAACAAACCTCTGTGTGGCTTTTATTTGAATTTCCCTTACTGCTAGGGAGCTTAAGCATTTTTACATATGCTGTTAGCCATTTGGATTTGTTCCTTTGAAAAGCGTCTGCTCATCTCCTTTGCCAATTTGTTAACTGGTTTGTTTGTTATTATTGTATTTCTGGAGTTCTATGTGTATTCTGAATATTAGCTCACTATTTTGTAGTGTGCAAAGATTTTCTCTTACTCTGTTAGCTGCTTTTTTACTTTGTTGATTGTTTCCTTTGCTGTACAGAAGCTTCTAAGTTTGATATAGTCCTGTTTATTTTGGTATGGACTACCTGTGCTTTTGATGCTTTTTCTAGAAAGTCTTTGCCTATGTCTGTATCTTGGAGAGTATTTCTTATGTTTTCTTCTTCTACTAGATGGTGGTTTTTGGGTGATGTTTAGATCCTTTATCCATTTAGATTTGTGTGTGTGTGTGTGTGTGTGCGGTGAAAGGTGATGTCTTGTTTCATACTTCTGCATGCTGCTATCCAAGAGACCAACTTTATTCCCCGGGTTGTTTTCTGTTCTCTTGTCAAAGATTAGGTGACTGTACGTGTGTGGGCTCTGTTCTGATGTTTCTCTTCTGCTTCATTGCTCTTCCTGTTTCCATACCACTGCCAGGCTGTTTTGATTACTACTACCCTACAGTATGTCCTAAGATTGGGAATTGTGATCCCTCCAGCTAGATTCTTATTCTTCGAGATAGTTTTGGCAATTCGTGGTCTCTTACATTTCCAGCTGGATTTTTGTATCTTTTTTTTTTTTAAACTCTGGGAGGTATATTCTTGGGATTTTCATTGGGATCTTATTGAATCTGTGTATTGTTCTTGGTAATATGGACATTTTTATTATGTTGACTCTGCCTATGCAGGAACATGGTATACTTCTCCATTTTTAAAAGTTTTCTTCTATTTGTTTTTTGAATGCTTTGTAGTTTTCCTTATAGAAATGTTTCATGTCTTTAGTTAGGTTAATTTCAAGGTATTTAGTTGTCTTCTGTGCTATTTTGAAAGGGGCAGTACGAACTAGTTCTTTTTCAGTCCTGGAGTAGTTTGTTATATACTAGGGCCATTGATTTATGTTCATTTATTTTGTACCTTGCCACCTTACCAAACTCTCTCATAAGTTCTAAAAGCCTCTTTATTGAGTCTTTTGATTCTCTTATGTATAGAATCATGTTGTCTGCAAACAGAGATGTTTGACTTTGTCTTTCCCAATTTAAATTCCTTTAATTTCTTTTTCTTGCCTCATAGCTGTTAGTGAAGACAGTAGTATGCTAAAGAGCAGATGCAGTAGTGAACATTCTTGTCTAGCTCCAGATCTTAGTGGGAAAGCTTCCAGTCTTTCTCAATTCAGCAGGATGCCGGCATCAGCTTTTTTCATAAGTTGATTTGATTATGTTGTAGTATGTTCCTTCTGTGCTTATCTTGCTTAGAGCTTTTAGCATCAAGTGGTGTTGGATCATATGGTTTTTTATGGTCTTCAGTTTCTTGGTGTGATGCATCACATTTATAGACTTGCGTATGTTAAACCATCTCTGCATGCCAGGGATAAATCCTACCTGGTCTGGGTGAATGATCTGTTTGATATATTGTTGGGTTCTGTTGGCTAGTGTTTTGTAGAATTTTATGTCTGTGCTCGTCAGTGATATGAGCATCTGCATATTAAATATCTCAAATAGTTTGTGATGGGGCTGATGTGTGTGACATAGTGCATAAAGCTACTGCCTGCTGTGCTGGCACCCCACGTGGACAGCAGTTTGAATCCTGGCTGCATCATTTCTAACCCAGCTCCCTGCTAATACATCTAGGAAAGCAGCAAAACGTAGTTCAGCCCCTTAGGCCTCCACGTGGAAGATCCAAAAGAAGCTCCTGGCTCCTAGCTTTGGATCAGCCCAGCTCTGGCTATTGCTGACATCTGGGGAGTGAGCCAGCAGATGGAAGATCTCTCTCTTTCCATCTCTGTCTCTCTCTCCCCCCTCCCTATCTCCCTTCTTCCTTCTCTTTCTCTCCCCCTGTAATTCTTTCAAATGAACAAATCTAAAAAAAAGTGTGGAAAGATGGAATTAAAAAGATGAATTTATTCTGATGCAAAAAAGGTGTGGAGTCCATGCATTATCGTGTCATAATATTTATCTTCAGTGGCCTTTTTGGGGACCCTTATATTTTTGAATACTTTTATATACATTTCTGCTAGTCCTTGTGACCATTTTGTGAGGCACTAAGAGAGATATATTTATTTCACAAGGAGGATAATTAAAGTAAAATGTTATATTTCTAGTGGATTTTTTGGGTTTAATTAGATAAAATGACTTCCTTTGAACTGCTTGAATATGAAATTTTGGGGAATTTTATTACTTTTCAGGTGAAGAGGCTACCATCGTATAATTATATTTTATTCAGATTTGTTTCCTAAGGAAGAAATGGGTTGAATTTTTAAAAATTGCTTCTTTCCCCCCCCCCCCTCCAATTCAGGGTGCCTTTAGCCGTATGGACCCAACTGGAGCATTTGAGAGAGAAATGATTGACAGAATTCCCTGTGGTCGGCTAGGGACTGCAGAAGAACTGGCAAATCTCGCTGTTTTCCTTTGTAGTGATTATGCTTCTTGGATTAATGGAGCAGTAAGCATTATTGTATCTCTGTTTTCGGTGGGGAGGGGTCTGAGATTGAGAAGGCTGACTCATTGTGAAATCTGTGTTACCAATGCTGAGTGTCATGATGATTTAAAACATTTACTTAGCTATTAATGATAAAGTCAGCAAGAAATATATTTATAATAAAAGTAATTTCGTTAGGTGCGAGTTATCCTGATAGGAATGTCTTTAAGATCTTTATGACTAGATAGAATATTCTGGATGGAATAAATCAATTTAGGTTTCGTCATCAGTTTTATTTTTAGCATTCGGGATTTGATTGAATGTGCCAAGAGGACATTGCATCCAGTTAGAATGTGGAAATGGCTATTGGTTCAGAATCTTTTAAAAATGAATTTCATATCAGGGTTTTCAATATTTTTTTTCAGGTCATCAGATTTGATGGTGGAGAGGAAGTGTTCATATCAGGTGAATTCAACAGTCTGAGGAAGGTAATGCCATTTTTCTGTGTATCAGACATCATTAGCAGCTAGGATACTAAGCGTCAAAACCATGTGGGAGTCATATTAAATTTACATCTGTTTTCTGTGTCAGGTTACCAAGGAACAATGGGACACGATAGAAGGACTTATCAGGAAGACAAAAGGCTCCTGAGGTGACTACATGCCTTCATCGTGGTGACACTAAAGTCAGACAATAGAGTGCAAACCGACTGTAATCTCATCAAGTCTAATAAATTGTTAATTAACATTCATTGAGTGTGTATTATGACACAGACCAGTGATAGCTAGTGTATATCAAAGGTATGATAGGATATTTTTTCTTCAAGTTGTAAAAACTTAGGACGACTGAACTGCTTGGGTCTCTGCCACCAAGTGGAGACACTGATGGGGCTCAGGTTCTCCTGCCTTCAGCCTGAGCCAACCTGGCTGGCGGGGGTTTATTTGTGGAGATAACCAGTGGATGGAAGATCTAGCTCTCTGTTCCTCTCCCCTTCTCTGTGTCACTCTGTCTTTTTGATGAATAAAAAATAAGTAAGAGTCACTTTATTTCTGGTAAACAAAATAACAAATAAAATAATTTTCCAATAAGTAACATTAAATGCTGTTTTAAAATGTAGAAACGTGGCCTTGTTCAGTGGTGTAGCAAGGTAATCCTTGACCTGTGAGGCTGGCATCCCATATGGCAGCCAATTCAGGTTCCAGCTGCTCCATTTCCAATTGAGCTCCCTGCTTGTGGCCTGGAAAAGCATCAGCGGATGAAGCCCTTGGGCTCCTGCATCAACTGAGAGACCTGAATGAAGCTCCTGGCTCCAGGCATCAGATCAGCATCGGTTCACTTGGGGAGTGAACTAACAGGTGGAAGATCTCTCTCTCTCTGTCTCATCTTCTTTCTGTAACTCTACCTTTCAAATAAAAATAACTCCTTTAAGAAAATATAAAAACATGAATGAAAGGTGCACCTTGTCTGTTTCTACTCTTTCATTTTTGTCATGATAAGAAAATAAGAGAATACAAAATAGTTTTTAAAGTACATTTTTTAAAAATTAGTGTTTATTTTTTAAACTTAGTTATTTTCTGTGAGGGTAGTTTGCATGTGCATATAGTGTTTTTTTTTGGTTAAATTTTTATTTTGAACTTTTGAATTGTATAGTACAAGTGCATACCATTTATAAAAAGAGTTTACCACAGGGGCTGGCACTGGGGCATAGTAAGCTAATCCTCCACTTCTGGCACCAGACAGCCAAGACAGTATAAATAATAAAGGGCCCTTTTGCAAGATGTTATTATTGACATTAAGCTCCAAGCTCACACTGAGTAAAAGGCCAACTCCACAGTAGCAAACAATGCCTGGCTGGATTAGAGTTCTTCTGCAGGGTGGTCCGGTGTCCATGCAAAGGGAGGTGGAGCTGCATTCAGGTGGCTGTAGAGACATCCACAGAGCCCTGCGATACAGCGGGAAGTTCCTTGCGACCCTGCCTCAATGGAACAATGCTCTTCACACCTTTGTGTCCCCCACATCCATTGCACGGACCCCAGCAGTTTCCTGCTTATGGACTGGGAAAGCAATGGAAGATGGCTCAAGCCTTTGGGGCCCTGTACCCTGAGAGAAACCCAGAAGGTGGTCCTGGCTCTTAACTTGTCCAGCTCTGGCCATTGCAGTCATTTGGGGAGTGAACCAGCAGATGGAAGGCCTCTCTCATGTCCTTCTCTCTGTAAATTTGCCTAGCAAAGAAAATTAAATGAATTTGTTTTTGTTTTCTTAAGAAATTTGCTGTAGTTTGTTCCCCAACTAGTTTCTATCTTCAACTCTTGAATGTTTTTGCTTGTGTTTCTGGAAGATGCCCCCAGCTTATAAATGCAACATCTTTATTTTGCTATTTCTTGATTATTGCCCCAATTGTAGAAACTGTTGAGTTTCTTCCCTGCGTGATGGTTTAGCGCCTTCATTCCATTTGCATACCCGTCGTCTGCCTGCTGCTTCTCTGCAAACATACTTGGACACAGGGAACACTTCTCCATGAATTCTACCATGATAGCTGTGCCTCTATTTTGCATTATTTGCTTTTTTTTTCTTTTTAACATATTTATGCCTTAGTAAATTTTTTCGTTTCCCAAGATTTTTGATCCTTTTTTAGGACATCTTGGCTGCTGTGTCATGAATCAGATCCCTTTTTAACACCTATCTGATGGTTAGTATTCCATGACTAATAGGTATTATACTATACTATACTATACTATACTATACTATACTATACTATACTATACTATATATTCTTTACTCAGAATTAGGTTATTTTTATTATTTTTAATTAAATTTTATTCAAAGTTATGTTCCAGTGCTCCTTTGGCAAGTGCATTTAAAAAATTTTAGTATTATTATTGTTGACAGATTTTAATTATGTGTATTTATGGGGTTCAGTATAATGTTTCCATTTCTGCATTCAGTATGGAGTGATAAAATCAAGTGAATTAGCATGCTGATCATATAATTGACTTTATGTTTTGCACTGAGACATTTGAAATGTATCCTCTTGTCTTTAAAGGCATTGCTAATCATTATTGATTATAGTCACTTTGCTCTGTAGTAGGTGTCAAAGCCAGTATTTCTTTCTTCCACTCATCTGCCAGGTTCTGGGAAGAACTCATTCTATTTGCTTCCTCCTTGAGTTCCACCTCTTTTGCCACATACAAATGACATTTTCACGTATTATAAATATACACAGCATTTTCAGATTTGGAATTTTTCCTCAAGATGAGTTGTTAGAAATATTACTAATCAAGTGTTGTGAGGCCTTTATTTTTATTTCAAAGCACATCATGGAGAGGGAGAGAAGTCTTCTATCGACTGGTTCACTCCCCAGATGGCTGTAATGGACCAGGGGTGGGCCAGGTGGGAGCCAGGAGCTTCACCCGGGTTTCCCATGTGGGTATGGAGCGCCAAACACATGGGCTTGTCTTCACAGCTTCTCCTAGGCTGGAAGTGGAGCAGACGAACTTGAACTTGCACCCATATGGGATGCCAGCAGGTTAGGTGGCAGTTTAGCCCACTATACCAGAGCATGGGCTCTGGGGTATGAAACTTTTAAGGGCTGTTGATATTTATTTCCAAATTTTTATTCCAAAGATTTATATGGGCTTACACACCTTAGAGCTTTGTGGCACCAAGTCCATTCCAACAATGATTGTGGCATGGTGGGTGGAGCCGGCACCTGAGATGTTATTTCCCAGCTACTTCACTTCTTCAATTTATTTTACTTGGAAAGACAGATATACAGAGAGGAAGATCTTATGTCTGTTGACTCGTTCCTTAAGTGGTTGCGATGGCTAGGACTATGCTGATCAGAGCCAGAGGGCGAGAGCCTCTTCCAGGTCTTCCACGTGGGTGCAGGGTCCCAAAGCTTTGGGCTGTCCTCAACTGCTTTCCCAGGCCACAAGCAGGGAGCCAGATGCCTGATGGGAAGTGGCGCTGCCGGGACATGAACTGGCAACCACATGGGATCCTGGCACGTACAAGACAAGGACCCCAACCACTAAGCTCTCACGCTGGGCCCAGCTGGCTGCTTCACTTCTAATCCGGCTCTGCTAATGATCTGGGGAAAGTAGCAGATGATGGCCCAAATGGTTGAGGCTCAGCTAGTCATGTGAGAAACCCCAGATAATGCTCCTGGCTTCAACCTGGCCCAACTTTTGCAATTGCAGCCATCTGGGGAGTGAACCAGTAGCTAGAAGATTCTGTCTCTGTCTCTCAAGCAAAATAAATAAGTAAATCTTAAACAATTAGCTGACAACAATTAAAACCATTTTCCAGGGGCAGGTGTTTTGCCTTCTGGTTAAGCCACTCCAGGCTTACTACATCCCATATTAGCATGGCTGAGTTCAAGAAGGCCTGGGTACCTTTTGGTTTCCAGCTTCGTGTTCATGCGTAGCCTGAGAAGCATCAGGTGATGGGTCACTTGTGTTGTGCTTGTTTCTTGGGAGATCTTCTTGGGAGATCTAGTTTCTACTTGGCTGTAAGCTTCTGGGGAATGAACCAGTGGATCAGGGCTGTCTCATTAACTCAAATAAGTATATTTGAGTATTACTAAGTTTATAATATAGACCTTTAAAAATGTGCTCAATTATTAGTGAGCTGGTATGCTCTTATACTTGTAAATTTCCTATTTCTCTTTCTCACTGTTGGCTTCTCCATAGAGCATTCTAAGCAGCTTTATTTGTTTCTTTGTATTTTCTTGAGTGCCCCATTCCTGCATACCATTACAAATGGTGAATGAGAGAGCAAAGCTTGTTTTTATGACAGAATCAGAAAAGAGAATTAATGGGGGGATATATTGGCTAACAATATATTCCTGAAGCTGAAACAGAAACATTGAGAGACAGTCACAACATCATATGATAGGCCATGTCATTTTTTTCACCTGAAGAATGATTGCTCTGTCAGTGTAACTGATATCTTTTATAAAAGTCCTGCTTCTCTTGCACTCATGGAAAAATTAATACTTAGTAAATTAAGGTGGAGCTTATTGGTAACACTGTCACTTATCTTACTATTAACATGTGAAACCTGCAGGAAATGTTTCAGGTACAACGTGACAGCCATTGTTTCTTTATTGTTCTTGTGGAAACAAAAGCAGCGATATTTAAGTGACTTTGAATAATAAAATTTTACAGCTAGAAAATCCTTAGGCAATACAAATTCTCAAACCTTTTATCACTGAGCCTGTGACTGAAGTTAATCTGACTGCTGTAGGTCACCACTGGTTAGCTTCACATCTCTTGACCAATTGTAGGTTTCTTAGGCTCATGGCTTAAATTGAGAGAGAATAATATCCTTACGAGGTATCATTTTGTTGCTAAATGTTTCAACAGGAAGAAGCTCAGAAATAAAAAAAAAACTTGTCTAATTAGAAAAGTGTGCAAATCACAAATTATAAAACAAATGAGTATATCATGTGATCACTTCTCAGCTCAAGAAGCAGGTCATGGAGGCTGGCATGTGGCACAGCAAATTCAGCTGCTGCTTAGGCCCCCAGAATCCTGTATTAAAGTACCAAATCAAGTCTCAGCTGCCCTGCTTCTGATTCAGCTCTCAGTGTACCTGGGAACAAAGCAGATGATGGTCCAAGTTCTTGGGTCCCTGCCACCCTGGTTGGAGAACTAGATGAAGTTCCTGACTGCTACCTTTGGGTTGGTCCAGCCTTGGCTGTTTTTAGCTAGTTAGGGAGTAAATTAGTGGGTAAAAGATCTTTCACTTTCTCCCTCTCTATGACTCTTCCTTTCAATTAAAAAAAATCTTAAAATTAAAAAACACAACATTGCTGGGAATTCAGAAGCTTCCCTCTTGTTCCCCACGTAGATGCTCTACCTTTTTTTATACCCACAATGCCATGAAACACATAGCAGAGAGTTAATCTTGTAACTATTACCATACTACTGTGATGTGGTTTAAAATGGCAGGAGGGGTAATTGGGGAGTGATGAAGGTAAGGGGCAGGAAGAAATACTTATATCTACAGAACTATATAATGGAAAACAATTATAGTAATGACAATAAATCCTACAAAAAGATTCCCTACTTGCTCCAATCTTGACTTAACACATAGCTAAGCAGGTTTTGAGATGTTCATAAATAGAATCCTACAGTCTGGCTTTTGTTGTGGGTAGCAGCTGTTTATGTATCTCATTGTCCAGGGATTTTCTCTGGACTGTATGTTATAAAGGAGGCACCACAGTTTTAGTTCTGTTATTGGTAATTCAGATTGTTTCCAGTTTGAGTCTCTCCTAAAGACAATGATGATATAAACATTGTTCTTGTGGTGAAAATAAATCCCACAATCATTAGATTGATAACACGTAGGCGTGATATCATTGGTTGTGCATGTTTAAGTTTAGTAGATACTGCCAGGGCCTTTCTAAAGTACGCATAGTGTAACCACTCCACAGCCATTGTCTTACACACACTGAGCAGGTGGCACCTACACTTGTAGTCTTTCTGATGCATGGATGCTGCCATCTACATGTTTGGAACTGGTATTTGTCCTCTTTGCTAATCTAGTCCATCACATCTTTCTGTTTAGTGACATTTAGAGATCTGTGAAATGCCTATTCATCTTTCTTTCGCGTTTCTCTATATTAGCATGTTTACATATTTAAAGAAGCTGATTTCCAGGAGTAATACTTATATATTTTGGATTTTGCTTCTGTCAGGTATGGATTATAAATACCGCCTTACTTTGAATTTGATTTTTAAATCTCTTAATAGTATATTTTCATGAACAGGAGTACTTAACAGAGTCCATGTTTTTAATCTGTTTCTTCTGAATTGGTGCTGAGAAATATTTCCATGCACAGGATTTTGAGGATACTCTTCTGTTCCCAAATGCATGTCTTTTACATTAAGAGTGGTAATAAGTTTGGGATGAGGTTGGTTTGTTGTCTGAGGTAGGCATTGTGCCAGTCATCTTGCATTTCCTCTTGCACATTCATTGTTAACAATCTTCACCCTGTTCCCTGGCCCAGGAAGCAGACCTGCCATGCCTACCG
Organism: Ochotona curzoniae; assembly: GCF_017591425.1. Taxonomy (NCBI): domain Eukaryota; kingdom Metazoa; phylum Chordata; class Mammalia; order Lagomorpha; family Ochotonidae; genus Ochotona; species Ochotona curzoniae. Next base: position 748,764 of record NW_024466352.1, on the reverse strand, counting down.
AAGTCTGAGGGATTCTGCTGAGGTAGAGGGCTTTCTTTATTGGGCAGTGCTTAGGAATTAATAACCAGCATCCTGAGCTTGGGACCTTATTACCGTGAACACTGTAGAAAGTCTCTTCAGAAAGACTCCAATCATACTTTTGGATGCTGCTTTTCTTTTTCCATGCTCTTATTGTAAGAATGCCAAACCGCTACAAGTTTGTGTGTATTTTGTGTTGAACAGCTATTTTTCTGCAGATGGAAAGTAGGAAAATTCTTACACTCCTCTGGACACCTTGCTTGAAGAAAACTTTGATAATGTCTGTTGTGCAAAAATCTCCAAATTTTTTAACTTTTTGAAATTTCTTTGTAAATGTTAATGCCAGAGTTACCCCTTTATTCAATGAATCACCTGATACAAGAAATTCATTTAGACAAGTTTATATTTATTTAGATTTTTCTTATGCTATAATAATCTGAGCATCCTACAGTTTACCTGTATTGATCATGGATTACATGTTAACTAACATTTTGGAGAGGAAACAAATACAATAAATCAAGGTTATTTTCTTCTTTATTTACTCTTAGAAAGTAAATTCAGTCTAATGTCAGTGCTTCCATTTATGTACTAGACACAAAGCCCAATCTATCATTCACATTATCCGATAAATTTGTTTTTTTTTTTTTTTGGCAGATCTCTTTTCTGTTCACTGTTGAGGGAAAGAACTCACATTTTTTTCTTTTAATTTATGAACTAAAAATAAGTGTTGAATTTATAGAATGGGGACGTTCAAGCTGACCCAGAACCATCATTAACTTTGGTGATAACTTTATAAATTTCATAGACACATTTCTCATAGCTCTCTACTCCATAATCAGAGAATGCAAACCATTAACTATTACATGTTAACTATTTCTAGTTATAGAATATGGTAACTACAAATAGGTGAAACTGACTTGGACACGGATCAAAGAATGTCTTAGAATCTTTCTTTGCTAGATAAGACAAATGATTACATTAGTATTTCTCTTCAAATATTTTTTTAAACTCCTTTGTAACTATTTGCAGATAGAAATAGAAGTATTTTGAGTGCTGATCTCAATATGAAATATAGAATCCACATAATGCACAAAAATATTGGTGGTATAACATTCAATAATCAGGATGTCATGAATTTTACATTAAAATTTCAGTTACATAGTAAAAAATAGAATTGTTATAGCTAGAAAAAAATATTTTCAGAGGCAGCAGATAGCCTTGCTGGAAACACACACTCTACAACGTAGACAGAAAATCCAGGAAGTATGCAAACTACACACCAATATAGTCAGTATATTAAATTTAATCAGAGATTACGCAGAATATGACAGAAACAGCAGTTTACTAGAGTAAGTGTAATCTGCAACATGTGAAAACAGTTTAGAAAATGATTTAAGGTCTTACTCTCTGACAGTAGGCTTGTGGAAATAGAGACATTGAGTCAGACAGGTTTGATGCTTCATCTGGTGCTGTCCTGTCACCAATTCGATTTCAACCAAAAGTTTCATGTGGATTCAAAGCCACAATCAACATTGGTTGATATTTTGGTGAGTATTTTGGATGTAAAAGCATATTCTTTCTAATAGCTGAAAATTTAACTTCAAATACAGTTGTGGGAAATATAACCTCAAAATGCATGTAACTGTTTAAGCTAAGAATGCTTAGGTTGCCATGGATAAATTACTCAATAGCAAGTGTGCTTTTATACATTAGAGACTACAATTTGATATTAATTCTGGTGGGATTCATAGAGACATCAGTGTCCAACTGTATTTGTGAAAGCAGGAATATATTAGGTTACTTTGTATTTTAATTAGGCATATGGACTGACCTAAGCATAGACTCTCCTTTCTCATCATATAGTTACAAAAACTGTACATTACAAACAGTATAGAAACAAGCTGAAAAGAATGTGCCACACATCCTGGATCATTATCTATATGCACTTAAATTTACAGATACAAAAGAAAATACAGCCTACTCCATTATAGTGCACAGTTATTTTTTTTAAAGATTCAATGTATCACTAGCAAGTAGCCACCCATTTTAGTTGTCCCCAGCAGAAAGGATAAGGGCAAGATCTGTTCGGTAGAGCTTCCCTCCATCCGACAAAGCCATTATGTTCTTCTTGTATGTTGGAATATTATTAATATCCAGTTCCTGTGACAGATGAGATTGTAATCCAGTTAAATGTGGAAGTTCATTAACCACTATCAAGTGATACATGTGAAATCAAACCTGCTTGTTACATCAGTCCAGTAAGTAAGCTGAAGGGGTGGGCGCCTAGCCTAGTTTAGATGCCCATGTCCCATTTCAGAGTTCCTGGATTCTATAGTGGGCTCTGGATCTTTACTCCAGTTTCCTGCTAATGCAAGACTCTGGGAAGCAGCAGGTGATGGCTCAGGTAATTGGGTGCTTTCCATGCACTTGGATAATCCATATTGAGTCTCTAGTTCCTGGCTTCGGTCTAGGCCAGGCTATTGTGGTGACTTGAGGAATGAACCAGCAAGATGGGAGTCCTATTTATGTGTGTGTGTGTTCAAGTCTGTCTCTATCTCTGCCTCTAATATAAGTTAATAAAAGAGCTGGATTAAACTCTTATATAAATTTGAATAATCATAGGTTTTCTTAAAGCCTGTTTATCATAGTTCCACTGATGTGGGCCCGAACCAAATTAAGTCAAGATATGAAATGTTCTTGTGGTGCTGCACAAGTGGTTTTAAGTAGATTTCCAAAATATGTGTGACTGCTCCAAGTTAGATTCTAAGATCTGCTTAACAAGTAAGTAGCATGTTAAATACATTACCTGTTTATTCTTCTCACACAGGTCCTTTAGCAAAGCATCCAGTTCATTTTCATCTATGTATCCATTGCCATCCTGGGGGATGAGGGAAGAGCACACAACCATCTTACAGTGGTGGTGGCTGATGAAATGACTGCATTTCATTGAAATACTCAGAAAATTCCCCACTGTACATAAACCTCAGTTTCAGGCCATCACACTTTCTACCTGCTCCCAAGTTACAAAAACAAGTGAGTTGTTTCTCATTCATGTCATACTCATAAAATATCAAACATTTCTGTAAAAGTTTATACTTAAATCATTGCCTTATGTTAACACTATTTTCTCCTTCTGAAACAGGAGAAGTAGAAAGGAAGTCATAATAGGTAGGAAAGTGAGAAAATAGTCAAAAACATGTTCATGTGTTATGTGAGGATGCTGAGGCCTGTGAGTGGCAGTTGGTTTAGAGCTCATGTTTCCACACGTGAAGAAATGGAGGCTCAGAGATGTTTCTTGTCAACGCCTCCCAGCCAAGAAACCACAGTGTGGAATCTGATCAGGGTTTGTATCCTCTATTTCCTGGGGGAAAATAAATTAGCCATATGATTTAATAGCACATGTTTCTTTTAATGTGAGCCTCAAGTGTCAGGTTGTTATTCTCCTTGAGTGAGCTTTGTCTAAATCCTTAAATATCGAATTGTGTATAAGAACAGACTTTCAGGCATCCAAATGAAACTCAAAAAGATACAATTATTGATTTATGGACAACATGACTTTTATATAAAAAAAAAAACCTGAGCACTCTGCAAAAACCTCTTGTATTAGTAAACAAACACAGTAGAGTTGCAAGACAAAATATCCACCTTAAAGCCAGTTGTCTCTATGCACTAACAACAGAATTATGAGAAGGATTACTAAAATCCTGTTATCAATAGTATGAACATCAAAGAATACTTCAAGTTATGGATTGGATAGAAGTTGGTTCTCCAAACTCATGAAGTTGTTTAAACTCTGAAGTCTTTTTTTTTTTTAAGATTTATTTTATTATTTTGATTGGAAAGGCGGATATACAGAGAGGAGAGACAGAGAGGAAGATCTTCCGTCCGATGATTCACTCCCCAAGTGAGCGCAACGGTCGATGCTATGCCGATCCAAAGCCAGGAGCCTCTTCCGGGTCTCCCACAAGGGTGCAGGGTCCCAAAGCTTTTTTTGTGCAAGGCGAGGACCTTAACCACTGCGCCACTGCGCTGGGCCCAACTCTGAAGTCTTAATGTTTAATGTTGGTGGAAGAAAGGTGGAGATTTGATCTAGTAATGGACTGAGGAGGTGGGTCTGGTCTATGGGAGATGTTATGGTCATGTCAGGTTTGCCTAGTTATCTCTGCTGAATTCGCCTTAGCTTGTCTGCTTTCTGGCTCACCATGCAATCATGTGTCAGCACCCCCTCTGCTATTTCCAGCCTCCTCCACACACCAAACTATTCAGGTAGATGGAATAGAAGTAGCAAAAAGTTGGTCATACACTTAAGAGTAAACTTATTAAGAAAGTGAAAGACTTGCATACTGAAAACTATACAACATTATTGAAGGTTGAAGGAGACACAAAACACATAAAAAGACATCCTGTGCTTATAGGCCAGAAGGCTAATATTGTTATAAACCAAAATGTCCATATTGCTGGAAGAAATCTCTCAATTCAATATTTATTTTCCCTGCTGTATTCCAATGGCATCTTTTTGCAGATATTGAAAACTGATACTCAGACTCATTCTAAAAAATTCTAACAGTCCTGAGAAAGAATAAAGGTGGAATCTGTACACTGCCTGATTGTAGCGTTAGCAGATACACAGATCAATGCATCAGCATAGACAGCCCTAAAGTCAGTGTGCGTGTCCACTGATAGTTGATAAGGCTAATCTCTTCAGCGAATGGGAGAAGAGGCATCATGCAAAAGAATGAAACAGATCCTTGTGCCATACACAAATATCTCAAACTATAGTAAAGATCTAAATGCAAGACATGAAACTTTAAAATTCATAGAACGGAGCAAAGCATTGTGACACTGGTCCTATCCGTCATTTTATGGATCTGAAATGACAAGCACAGGCAAGAGAAGCAAAAGCAGATAAGCTACACTGGTCTTGCACAGCAAAGGAACAGCCAAGTGAAAAAGCAGCCCACAGAAAGAGAGGCGTTATCTTGCAAGCTGTTTATCACATACGGAGTAAACTTCCAAAGTATGTAAGAAACTCACAAAGCTCATTAGTTTTTAACAAAATATCTAATCTAGCTGAAAAACATGGGCTAATAGCTAGGTTAGACATTTCTCCTTGGAAGAAGTACAAATTGCTAACAGGTAAATAAAAATGGTCAGCATCACTGACTGTCAGAGAACTGGTTAACACAGAGGCAAGATAACGGAACAGAAAGGCTACTTGCTTGGCTTGCTTAGTTTATGCTCTGTATGTATGTTAAAATATAACATTCAATCCCATACAATTATATTGCATTTTTATTAACTTTCAAAATTATTTATGAAAGAAAGCAAATTGCAATCACAATGAAGGGCAAACATTTACTACAGTAGTTTATATGGTGACTGGGATATTGCACTCCATATTGGGAGTTCCTGGGTTTAAGTCTCAAGTTCGATATTTCTAGTTCATTTTCTTGATAATAAGTACTTCGCATGGATCAAGTACTTAGAGCCCTACCACCTATGACACCCAGAATGAAATCCAGATTCCTGGTTTCTGCCTGGCTCAAACCAGCTGTTTTGGGAATTTAGAGCATAAAGCAGCAAATGGAAAATCTTTTTCTATCTGCCTCCCAAATCATTTTTTTAAAGGAATCACAGGGCCCTACGTGGTAACCTGGCAGCTGAATTGCTTGCCTTGCACGTGCCAGGATTCCATATGGGTGCTGGTTCTAATCCCAGCAACCCTGCTTCTTATCCAGCTCCCTGTGTGTGGCTTGGGAAAGCAGTTGGGAACGGCCCAAAGCCTTGGAACTCTGCATCCACGTTGGAGACCCCAAAGAGTCTTGGCTCCCTGTTTTGGATCAGCTCAGCTTTGACTGTTGCGACCACTTGGGCAGTGAATCGATGGATGGAAGATCTTCCTCTCTGTATATCTGACTTGGGAATAAAAATAAATAGTTCTTTGCAAAAAAAAAATCACAATGAAATATCAATTCACATCTTTAAATATGCTTATTATGAAGCAATAAGCAAGAGAAATATTAGCAGACGTTTGAATAAAATGGAACGCTTTTAGGCATATGATAAGCATATGATTCAGCCATTAAGTCACTGCCTGGAGTGCACACAATTATCTGGAACACTGAAAAATGGTTATGATGATGCTTAAGCAAGTTGAAAGTAGGAATACCATGCGACTGAGCAATTCCAGTGCCTGAGCATCTCTCCTAAGGAGATAGATCCTCAGGATCTCAAAGAGATATGAACACTGCAAGATTCAGTGTAGCATTACTCAGAAAACAAGGTGTGGAAACAAATCAAATGCCTACCTCTGGATGAATGGATAAAGAAATAATACAGTCATACACTCAGATATTTTACACCCTTAAAAATGGAAATCTTGCAAAAGATGACAAAAATAGATGAAACTTTAAGACATATTAAGTGAATTAAGCCAATCAGAGGACAAATATTCCACAGCTTCATGCAAATGAAAACTCCTACAAACTCATACCCTAGAAGGGCTGTTGCCATTGCCAGTGAAGGGGAAACTACCAGTCAAAAAACATACAGGTTCAGTTATGAAAATGAGTAAATACTAAAGACCTGCTGAACAATATTGTCTAGTCAACAACACTGTATTTTACATTAAAAATTTTGTTGAGAGGAAAGATCCTGCACTGTTATACCATAATAAAAACGATAAAAATGAATTTTTACCTGATCATATAACTCAAAAGCCTTATTGAACTCTTTCCCACACATTTTGACTCCCTAGGAGACAGAGAATAAAGGTTATAATGTTCTTAATATACTCCAGGATATTTCCCTTGAGAAATATCTTACATTCCATCTTTTCAATGATAGCCTTATTTGCTGTAGAAAAAAGTTAAATACCTGAAATTTAAGAAGGAAATTCTCTTGCACTGGTAGTAACCTTTTGAGAGAAAAACATAACAGTACATTGTATTTTTGCAAAGGGAACAGTTTATGAGAACATATATGTAGTCCCTAAACTTACCTTGCCATCTCGGTTAATTCCAGCTTCCCATCATTATTTGAATCAAACAGTTTCAGCTGGAAGACAGAATGACATTGTCATGGTTCACTGAGTGAGGAGTATGAACATTCAAGATAACTCACGCGACATACGTAAATAGTGAAATTTTTTAAACAAATGTTCTTTAAACTTGCAATTCAAATTTTGATTTTTTAATTTGAGTAAATTGCCCAAGAACAAAAGCTGGAATAGAGTAGTACTGGTTTTAGACTTCAAGGCTACCATAATTTCTTTTCCTTGACAATGTATGTGTTACTGTGTACAGCTTGTGGCACAAGTGCCTCCTCAAACAATGTTCTGACAAAAAATATTGAAGTGGTTTCATATTTTTGGAGCTTAAAAATATAAATAAGAGAAATATAAGGATAACATGCATAGATCCATAGGAAATAGAATTCTACCATAATTTTTGTTTTCCATTGGGTATGACATATTCATTAAATCTTAGTAACTCCCCATGACAGTTACACATACGCCATATACTAAGACCCCCACAAACATAAACACCCTCATATCAACAGTTTGGAAATATTTACACTTTTTAAAGTGACAACTGTTGCCATGTTATAGAAATGTATAAATATACATACATGTGGATATAAATGGAATACTAACTATATAAAAGGCATTGCTTTGTTTCTGAAATAAAGAATTTGATGCATATAGGCTAATGGATGTAGAGTTAGTGATTTTTTTTTTTTAGTGACATCTTTTTAAGGAGAAAAGGAAGAATATTCTGTTTTCCAAAGATGTTCTTAGAATTCTTTGTAGAAGGTAGATTTTTTTCAGGGTCCTACCCTGACCTGACATTTTTATAATCTGTTACTGTTATACTGTCTACCAAGCTAGTTGGACAACTAGATCACACAGAGTAATGCCTATAGGGAATGTCTCCTCACATATATATTTAAATTTTAATTAGTTCTTGGTTAATTTGCTTCCTGAATTTGAACTGGTTTATGACATTTAATCAGATACCCTAGGCCAACCCAAGAGAGGGAAAGTCCCATCTGAGTGGGTTCTGAAAGGCTGCATAAAATTTCTACCTGGAAAGGAAATTTGACTTTAAATAGCTTGTCCCTTAAGGTAAGAACAAAATAGAAAATTGATAAATGTAGGTTATTATTCATTTCCCAAAGGTCATTCAGAGCTCATATCTGCCCATTGTGGCAAACAGCCAGAAAATCTCCCCTTTTGTTTGCTAATGTTATAAATGGACAAATAATGAAAAGTTAAGGGAGACCATGAAGATATTTTTGGTTGTTTTGAAAATGAAGATTAGTCTATAACAAATATCGCAGTTTTATGAGCAAAGGCATACATGAATTCCCACTGGCTATTCCCCACCAGAGGCAAGTAGGTTGAGAGGCTGAAAGTAAAACGCAGTCCCTCATAACACTGTTTCTCAACAAAGTGAAAAATCCTCATGAATCAATCTAACAAAACAGCAGCTCTTTTAATACACAACTATGTTTTCTCGGTTACTCATTTAAATCTATGTTGGGACAATTCACAGGATCTGGCCTGGCGTGGTGGCCTAGAGGCTGAAGTCCTAACCTTGCATGTGCTGCAATCCCATTTGGCCACCAGTTTGTATACTGGCAGCTCCACTTCCCATCCAGCTCCCTGCTTGTGTCTTGGGAAAGCAGTCAAGGATGGACCAAAGCCTTGCGTCCCTACACCCATGTGGAAGACCTTTAAGAAGCAGCTGCTGGCTCCTAGCTTCAAATCAGTTCATCTCCGGCCGTTGCAGCCAGTTGGGGAGTGAACCAGCAGATGGAATATCTTTCTCTCAGTCTCTGCTTCTCTCTGGAAATCTGAGTTTCCAATAAAAATAAATAAATCTTTAAAAAAAATTTAAGGTATCTTCACAGTACTTAAAGCATTTAAAATATGTTCACATAATTGAGTTTTGTGTATATATACATATATACACATATTTCATACAAATTATAAATCATAGTTTAGTGAAATATTTGTAGTGGTTTTATAGGAAAAGTAAGTACTATTTGATCGTTAAAATTTGCATACATCTACTATAAAGTCAATGTCCATATATGGAATCTGGAAATTAATTCCTACACTGTAGCACTCAGCATTACAAGATATAAGCATCTTTACAAATGAAATAATACCCGTGTGCATGTGATGGCCACATCGGGGTTGATTTATTTCGGCCTATGTAGCTTTAGGAGTAGCAAGAGCACAGTAATAATTCATGAGCTCCTGGCTACTGGGTTTTCACAATCAGTCTTACCATTAGGTCTGTATACTCATCTAATTTCATGTCATCAACAGTCTTGTTTGCTTTCTCCAGCAGGTCCTTTAGAAAGTTCTGTTGAAATCAAGAACACTCAGATAAGTGTTATTGATAACATACAGTCTGCTCCCACTTCAGCCTGACGTGAAACAGGGCATTCCAGAAATACGAGAAAGAGTTGCTGTGAGGGTAGAGTCGGGTGAGGAGAGGGCTCTAGGCACAAGACTAAATTTGGCTTTCTTTAGGATGGCAATGAGCCTGCCAGTGATAGGTACAGTATTTGCAATACCCAACATTTGACCCTTCATATACTGGCTATGCTACATTTTTCTGGTGTCAATGAAAGAACTTTCCAGACTGTATAGCATATAAAAATCTGAATACAAACACTGAAATCTCTCCAGCTCAATGAATGCCCCTCTACTTCATATCTTCACAAGCCCTTTTGTGTGACCAGTCTGAGGGACACATAGGGGGTCTTTATATCTCTGTCACATGTGTCATCAATGCATCATGGATCAACAAACCAAGTCATCAATAAACCAGAAAGACAGACAGCTCGAATTTCAAATGTACTTCCTGCTCTCACAGGGTGTATTTTTGTATTAGTTTATGGTTACTATGAATCTCATTTCTCTAAGGGGCTAGTCAATTGGCTCTTAAACAACATAGTCCAAGCCACCTTGATTCAAATATTCAGCTGACCTCTCACACTAAACTGAGTGGCCACAGATGGAGTTATCTAATCCTTGATATATTAATCACATTAAGATAGAGATTCATGTGGGAATTAAAAAAAAATGATTTTAAACTTAACAATGGGCGCCAAGGTCTGGATTTCATTTTTTTTTTTAAAGAGACATAAATCAAACAAAAGCTTCCCCGCAGTTTGGCTTATAAATGACAGCAGAAGTACCTAAGCATGGAATTGTCGTTCATTTTGTCTAGTACTCTTCCTTCCCAACTCCTCTGTTTCTTACTGAAGGATTAGGATTCTTTGGCTTGGCAGTGGTTCATCTTCTGAAATGTGCCTGTTCTGCTGGCATGATTTGGCTTCTCTTTTCAAAGGAGGAGACTTTCTCTTGGTTTGATGAATGTATTTTCACTTGAAACATTCCACTTCAAATCCAAAGTGAAGCATGGAAATTTCAAAGTTATCTGTTGGGGGTGAATTTTATTTTTGAGCCTTCTGAGACTTTTGTCAGAGATTAATTGGGTTAAAAAGCCTCATCAGAGACTAAAATGGTGGTCACAAAAATAGCCTTTGAGAAACCTGGGGACGCTGAGACTCAAAGTCGTGTCTGAGAGCAAGCGGTGCTTTACTCTATTATGGATCTTAAAATTAGCTTTCTTGAAAGATCCATTAAAAAAGAATGCCAACTTATCTTCAGAATTCTCTAGGGAGGAGAACTTTTATTTAGAATTTCTCTCTGAGAACAAAATTTGGAACAAAGGAGGAGACTTAGCGTATTTTGAGGTCAGTGTTGGAAATGAGCTAAGGTTTTCATTATGAACTTGAAAGGATTTTAAAAAGATTTTTTTTGATGTGTCTAATAAAACATTGTCACCTTGTGGACTCTGGTTCCTGAGCTGTAGGTTATGAAAGTCATTGTTTTCAGTGGCTTTACATTAAAATGTTATGGGGCAGGCTTGGCCTACTGTTTAAGGTGCTGGCTGGGATACCCACAAGGTCAGTAAACTGGGCTGGTGTACTGGCAGTATTCTTGACTTCAGATTCCCACTAAGGTGGCCCTTGGGAGGCAGCAGGTGAAGGCTCAAGTACGTAGGTCCTTGCCACACTTGTGAGAGACCCATATGCAAGTTTTGACTCATGACTTCAGTCTGGCACAGCTGTGGCTATTGTCAGTACGTGGGATCTGAACCAGTAGAAGAGAGATCTCTATTTGTTTAGCCACATTTTAAATGAGTAAGATAAATGAATGAAAAATCAAACTTGCAAAAAAATGTTTACAGACATTGTATCACAAGGCTGCAGTTGAATTCGAACTGTCTAGAGATACTAAAAGCATGTTGAACTAGGATTAGGAAACTGTTTAATATTCATGCTTCCCCATACAGTTAAGAAGAGGTAATTTTCAATAACAGTTTGGAAAGTAGGCAACATTATAAGAAAAAAGCATTATTTGGTATTATCAGATAGATGAGGTCTAAATATACGTTCTAATTCATCTGAACTTTAATTTCCCTTTTTCTAGATTCAGAATGATAATACCTTGCCTTACCAGGATTCTGTGACGCTTAAATGTGAATGCACATCTTAAGCACCAATGATTGGCCCTGCCACACAGCAGGTGTATCATTAGCTGCTCAACAAAACCCGACTGGCCTCCCTGCTTATCACTTCATGTTCTGAAGTTACAGAAAACTAAATGCTTGATTTGAGATGCTGGAATAAATTAGAGGAAAGTAGGTGATAGGTACTTCCATATTTCTGAAAGGTTAGCAAATTAGCTTCATGAATAATATAAGTTACTATGTCTTCAACTTCACAAAATCTTCCACGAATGACACATTTCTTGAATCTCACAGTAAATCTGAGAGGAAGTTATTATCACCCCGTTTTAAAGATGGAACACACCAGAACACTGTGGAGATATGCCACTGGGTTAAGACCTGATCTCAGATCTCTGTATTTCCATTTTCCTCCTGCAACAATCATTCCTCTTTACCTCTTACAGGAATTGATACAGTCACCGCCAGTGTGTCAAGTGTTAGTAAATCAGGGTTTGGTTGGGATTTCTGTCAGTGTCTGGGTCGTGTGGCTTTCAGCAGATGACTACAGGATCGCTCACCCATTTTCATCCTCAGGGTAATACTAATTTGATTGAATTCATGCAAATATTATATAGGATTATAAGCAAAGTAGCTGGCACATAGTAAGCAGAAATTTTTTTCCTTGTCTTTTTTTGAAAAGGGAAGCTATTCATACAAGTGTTTATTTTTCAAAATAAAATTTCAGTGAAAGGAATAGCTTATTAAACTTGCACATAGTTTTATCAATGTCCACATCTGCCTTACATTGTACTTACTGCAAATCAATAAAATGCTAATATTTTGCATCACTGAACAGAATTTCCACAAGCACATAAAATCTCTGTTGATTTGTACTTCGTTAAGGATGTGGAAGAGTGGGTGACAATGCGTCCCACATTAGTTTCTTCAGTGGGAGGTTTTCTTTCAACCATGAAGTGCTTAGCAGTTCATCATTGTATTTGAAAGGAGAAAAAAAAAAAAAGCACAGGTTTTTGTCTGCTTACCTTCAGCTCCTCAGTTTCTATGAAGCCACTGTGATCAGTATCGTATTTTCTCCATGTCTGTAAATAATTTTGGATAAGGAAAAGCAAACATGTTGAAAAAAAAAAACCCTTCAATTCGCTTATTTTAAGATTTCTGAAAGTGACAACTTTCTGATACCTTCATGAATTCCTCACAGGACTTCAGCTGCTGGCACCGGAATAGCAGCAGGAAATTCTCTTCCGTGGGTAACACATGGGCCAACTGAAAGAGAGTAAGAGAAGGGCGGTTGCAAGGAGCTTGAAAACAAGTCCCCGCTATCATCTGGTGTTTAATTTTGTTTCCGCATTTTCCCTAGGAGCTAGTAGGAGATGGACATCAGAGTCAACGCTGCCTGGCTGGTACTTGGTTCTCACAAAGTGCAATCCTGTTTTCCAATGACCGTGTGCTCCGCAGGGCTTGGCTCTGGGGTTAATGTGGTGGCTGCTGCAGGCATACACTCAGAGACCACTAGCATCCTTTCTGCCCTGCTGAGCACACAGATTGTCCTGGTTCACATGCTCTGTGCCACAGGTTTCAGGGTATATGGAATGTGGAGCCTGTCATTTCGTTTGTTCTTTTTTTTTTTTTTCAAAGATTTATTTATTTTTGGACAGAGTTAGAGGGAGGAGAGACAGAAAGATCTTCCAGCCGCTGGTTCATTCCCCCAGGTGGTCACAAGGATCAGAGTTGAACTGATCTGAAACAGGAGCCAGCAGCTTCTTCCCGGTCTCCCATGCAGGGTTCCAAGGCTCTGGGCCATCCTCTACTGCTCTCCCAGGCCATAAGCAGGGAGCTGTATGGGAAGTAGAGTAGCTGGGACATGAACTGGCACCTATATAGGATCCTGGTGTGTGCCAGGCAAGGACTTTAGCCACTAGACTACTGTGCTGGGCCCAGAGCCAGAATTTCTTATAAAATGAAAGAAATTGAGAAACATGAACATAGAGCAAGAGAAAGAAAGGGAAAAAAATGCATTTCCAAATCTGAGGAGAAAGCCTATTATGAGACATATAGGAAAATAAAATGAAGATGACTGTGAAGCAATGAAAAGAGGTAGAAAAAGCTATTCACAATGACCAGTGGGAAGTTGAGCATTAATAGAGAAGTTAGTTCTCAAAGTGTTGGTTTCTGATAACAGGACAGCCACTGCTGGGACCCAGGCCTGGGAAAGTTTTTAACTTCATGGCATGACTCTGTAATATTTCTCTTTAGATCTCATCTCGTAACTTCAATACTGGGATTTTTTTTTTGAAGGAACAAAAGTGTTCCAGATCCCATTTTCAGAATAATATAATCTATCTATTGTGTGCAGAGAAGGAGGGAGCTGGATTGATGGTCTCACTGCAGACATGGATTCTATTTCTGTCTTGGAAGCTACTCACTCACCCATTTCTAGACCTCAGTAGCCTCTTCACTACAATAAAGAGGCAAAACAGAAACCAGTGCTTCTTAACCGTACTGGATCCAAAAAAAAAAAAAAAAACCTTCATTTCAATGACTGCATCTTCACTATCAAAGAATGGTCAGACCCACATTCCATTTCATCCGATTTCTGGAAGCTGATGAATTCCCTGAAGCATAAATTTAGACCGTACTCCTTCGATTTTATGCTAAAAAACTATAATCTAGATAAAACTTCAAGTCTGAGTTTTAAAAGATCTACAATGTTCTATGAAAAATCAACATAGCATTAAAAAATTATTTTAAGTCCATTAAAAATCTGTAATATGAAACACCACCTTACCTTAAACAGAAGCAAAATCATCTTTTGTAAACCTGTCCAATATGCTTTAACTTATTTTTATATGCTTGAAATAATACCTTAAATTCAAACCATTCAGTTGAGAAACACCACATACATAAGTGACTGTAAAAAGCACAAATATTTGTTTGGTATGATCCAGTCAAAACATTTAAAAAATTTTTAAAAAGGTCAATAGTGTGGTCATATGATAATAGACTTGAAAGACAAAAGGAGGAGTATAGTGTTTGCCAGTAATTTTTAAAATGTCACTGGAGCTTGGTCCATAAACATTTACTTCACTTTTCTCTCTCTCTCTTTCCCTTTCTCATTCTCTCTGTGCACATATGGGCATGTTTTCTGGGCCTCTTGTTAAAATCATGACACACTTCAGTGGCCTTTGATTTTTCTTGAGTCATAAAATTCGATCCACTCAAAATACTGTGGTTCGAATTAATTTTGAGTTGAAATGATTCCGTTGAGAACGCCAAGGGATCAGAGACTGAATGACTTGACTTCGTGATTGGCAAAAATTGAAAATCACTATGATTTGATGCTTATTAGAAAATTAACAACATATTTACTGAAGATAGTAATATAATTAGCTAATTTCTTCCTTCATCCTAGCCTGCAAATATGCATTTGTTGGGGATTTATGTAGCTGCCGATAAGATAACCTGGAAGCTATGTTTCTAATCACTGAGAAGCAGATGACCATATTCGTATGAAGTCCCTTTTCCTCCTCTGCAAGTGAGATGATTGTGCAAAGCAGCTAAACAGGTTTTGATCACTCAGGGAGCCAGATCCCAGGTAGTTTGGCCTGGAGAGTAGGTCTGCACTCCCTGCTGAAGAGAAGAGGAAAGCTGTAAGAAAGGGCAGCAATGGCCTGATACTCTGCCCTCAGCCTTTTCTAGAGCCCCAACTTGCCTTTAATAATACTTTCTGGAAGAAGTACTGGAGAGTGTTTATTCAAAAATTCTGAAAGAAGTAGAGGTGAAAGGAAGAATGATACAGGAAGGGAAAAAAAACAGAAAGGGAATTAAATAAAAAGAAAATATGAACCTCCAAAGGGAGAAAACATTTCAGAGGCAGAAACTTCCAAGCACAGATTGATGGATCTGCCCAGCAAGGAAGTGTGTTAGAAAATGCTGAGTTACTGAACACTGGCCATGTGATAGCATCATTATACATTAATATAAGGTATTCAACAGAAAACAGACAAAGCTAACATCAACTCTTCCTTCATTTGTGGATACATACCTTTGACAGGTTCAACTTCTTAAGTTTGGTTGAAACTTCTCTACTATGGATTTCAAGGAGACACCAAACATTTCTTATTTACTGATTGTGAATGTCTAGTGTGGTGACCAGCTCATAAAATTCACATGCACAAAAGAAATGCTTATGGATTGGTGAATAGCTTTACTTCAATAGAAAAACTGTCTTGCTAAGACATATAGTGAATATATTTTATTAGCATAATTTTCTGCATTTCTTGGATTTTTATGATTAGTGAATATATTGCTTTGAATGAAAAAGGAATACTTTTTCTTAAACATTATATTTGGCATAAATTTATGTTTCTTTGTCTATGCTTTATTGATTTTACTTTACCAAAATATCTATCTATACACAATGTATTTATTCTGTTTTGATCTCATTGAACTCAGTGCAATCTAATTGATAAATGATAGAAATGCCTTAAATGTGTAAAATAATAAATTGTAATACAAATTAGCCACTAAGACTAATGAATTTTCCTGGATAGGATATGGTAATGACGAACATAATATCTTTTTCCTTTTTTTTTTATTATTTTCTTGATTTTTGATGATGATTACGTGGTTGAAGAACTTTTTTTCAAGATGCATTGCATAATTGGTGGTCCTGTATAGTCTATTGTTCTACCTATTTTACATACTAATCAGTATGGAAATTTCAGAGAGCGGCTCACAGATTCGCCAGCTATAGTATCTGACATGTTTACAACATGTCAAAGGTCTTTCATGGAGGATATTAAGTAGGCCTGCTTTATTCTCAAATTTGGTAACTCCTTGATGTTCAAAGAAACGCTCAATATTGCCTGTGTTAGGACTGTGGGTATTTTCTGGTTCTCTCTTTCATGAGCTCCCCAAGGCTTTTATGGGTTGCAGAAGGAAGTGAAGAATATTAAGGGCATGATTGGAAGGCAGATAGCTGAGACTGCAGACAAACCCTTCAGAGATTCCCATTTCGATGATGTTGTCCGCCACCGAAAGTAGGAAAGCAAAAACTATTTCTACCTGTTTATCTCCATTACCAATCTATCTACCCAAAGGATAAAATCCTATATTTTATTGTCTATTTCTTTGCCCAGCAAATACACAAATTTCAGTGAGTATTTCACTGAATTAAGCAAGGAAAGCATTTGATTGCATTTAGAGTCAACATTAGGCTGTAAATTCTTTGGAGAAAATTTGAAAACGTATGACTTTCATGTATGGCGTATGTTGCTATGTGCCAAGCACCTTTGAGGAATTGCTTGGCCTGATGGTGGCTGCATTTCCACTTGAATTCTGAGACTGATCCACAGGGGGATAAAAAGACCAACATCTCACTCATTAATGGGTGTTTCTCTGAAGGGTCACCCCCTGAGAGCACACTGCAGGGTCACGGTGAGATCTCCATTGAGAATGTTGCACATCCCAGCACCTCCCTTTGCCCAGTCCTGTGGCCCTAACTTCGCTTCTACAGGTAGCAAGCCCATGAGTTCTTCCTAGCTTGAGTCAACCTCCTCTTGCTACTCTTTTACTTAGCTGCTTCCCAGGGAATTCAACCCACAATAGGGGTCTTTAAATATTTCTTCTATTTCTAGCAGATACGAATCCCTTACCCTTTGGTTTAGAGTAGGTTAAAAATGTTTGCTTTTGCTCATACGGCTACTAAATACTTGAAACTGTGACAGCTACTGAGGATTCAGTCACCACTAGTAAGAAGCTTACAAGAAAGCAGATAATAGTTTAAAATGGTTATTTTTCCTAACATTTTCAAAGCCAGAGATAAATACAATGACAAAACCTGGCTATTGAATGTGAGAGGGTACACGTGAAAGACAACCTCATTAGAGGTGGTTACTTGAAAGTGCATGAGGCATGTCTCTTATCAACATTTCATAAATTGCATAATGATCTACAAATGTATTTTTCTTAATACTGTTACTGTAAAATTTCTCCAGATTTTCCCTTCAGCTTTTGTTTCCTTATCTTCTTCTTTCACCTGTACTTTTAATTTTTCTCCTCTTTCCTAACACAGAATTTCTTTTCTGTAGCAGTTTTTTATCTTAAACTTGAGGGAATTTTTTTGTTTGTTTGTTTCAAAGCTCTGAGACAATGCAGCTTCTTTGTGACACTCTAATCTCTCATTAAAATTAGACTTAAAGGGTTAAAATTGAATAAAGTATACCTACTAAACTTTAAAATGTGCATGCATTTTGTTCTTTTAAAAACAATCGTATTTCTTGTCAGCCGATACATACTTTTAACTGCACAGACCGTTCTGAAGAAATGAAATAGGATAAGCTGCTAAGCCCATTGGTGCCTTTCAAGGTGAAATATATTAAACGTAAGATGACAGTCTTTTTCTACTAGAATTACAAACTGCGTCAAACCCAAAGAGCCAATCTATAATTTCACTGATGTCAGATTTCCAAAGCAGTTTTGAAAAATTAGGTTTACTTTATTTCATTTATGTTCATTTTAAAGCTTTTTAAAAATTATTGAAGATTTCATATCCTGATTAGCTGTCCTCTAACTAAATCTCATTCCTATTAATTTATCTATTCATATAGTAATGACGTTCACATGGGCAAAGTGGAAGTGAATACTCCTGGGAAAAATTTTAATTACAAAGATAATAATAGTATGGCCTCTCAATCCTATTTGTAGGAGGTGTTTAAAAATAAGTGTATTTAACACCGGTGTAACAAGTGTCCTAGTAAGATCAATTACTTGAAAACCAGGTTAGTCCTGTGGATCATAGATAAATTATGAGTAAATGTGGAGAACAGAATACTTCATGATCTGATGCACTGAGAATGCTATATGAGGACAATATTTTAAAATATGGTCTTATTAGATTATCCAGAAAAAACCCTCCACACAATTTCTTTAGCAAGTTGCAGAGATAAAGAATTCAAGATACCAACACATTTTGGAAAAGTAGAGATAAGGGAAGCAACAGTTCTTCCACAAATTTGAAATGCTTTCTTAATTCACAGACAAAAATCCATTGTTTTCCATTGAAAAAGTCATTGTCAAATATTTGACACCTGCAGTTTTTACTTTTGGAGACTCAAAAGAAAAATGTACCTATGGACAGATTATAAAATATTCATCCACTGTAGTTAAGTTCTAAGGCTACCTGTCAAATTAAAATAGAATTCGGAAACCAGGATGTAGGGCTTTTTTATTTGTTTGTTTTTACCATGCCATTGTCATAGGAACTACAAACATTTCATATTACGTTTAAACAGAAAGGTCTATATTACTAAAATACAAGATACAGGAATGAACCAAATACTTGATGCCTGCTGATGTAAAGTGACGGGTGTTCATCCTGAAGTTGGGGATTGGTGTATCTAACTGCTCCTGTGTCAGCAAACAGCTGCATGGCCACAGGCAAACCATGTCATTTCTCCATTTCACTTTCATAATGTGTTGAATTTAAACTCTCTTTAAGGTAAGCTCATAGCTCTCTCTTTACCTCAAAACGTTGTTTCTTAATATATAAATAGAGAGAAGTAGTATTTAGGCAAAATACGTATTTCTGATACAACTTTAGAAGTAAGCTCATTTATTAAATCAGAGACATATGTAGGTGCCTTACCTCTACAATTCCTATTTTTCCATCATCTCTCTGCCCATACTGATCCACGAAAGTTTTCATTTCAGGTGATAATTCCTAAAATTACATAAAAACAGGAAAGAACTTTGTAAAAACATTCAATTATGCCTGTGGTGCTGTTAACATAAATTATTTTACAGGACAACAGAAGAGGGAACCTTAGGAATTTTGCGTGCTGATGAACTAGTCTCATGAAAATAAAACACCTAAGTGGTACCTGATGTCTATTAGTTTCAAATAAACGTAATGATCATAATTTTTAATTAAACACTATGATTCATCTTCTATTATTAGTTTTGAAATTCTTTGACAACGTATTCATAATTATTCAATTAATAACCTTTAGTGAATTTAAATATAATAATAACCGCTAATAGAGTTAAGCAAAGCTTGCTTCAGTGAGGTTAATTTTATATTATTGCACTATTTTTTTTATTTTCTTTTTCATACAGGATAGTATTATGTGATTTTGCTCTGGACAAAGAAAAAATGTGAATACCATAAGGTAATTGTTTTTGTAAGCAAGGAATGGTTTTCAGTAATAAAGAGGCATTGATTGATTAAAGCAAGTTAAAAAGTTAACTATGGGAAAACCAACTCTCAAGTAAAACAGTGACTTGACAAATCTGAGCTGTCACCAGAGACAATATTGATGGTCTTATTTTAAGCCACTGCTTAGATGCTGAAGATCTGCATCCCTGAGGGTAACTCTGGGAGCAGTGCTCCAGCTTGACTTTGTTTCCATTTTCTCCAAGAGGATGTTCTCTCCTCCAGGTATTGTAACACAATAAAATGCTATGAGTGACAAAGTAAATTTTTCTTTTTTGTATTTGACTTAAAAAAAATCTGTTGTATCAATTATGTAATCTGTTCACAAACTGACAGATAAGAAAGTTATGAGCTATAAAGTAGTGATCTGAACACAGAGCTAGTATTCAGGAAGCTCTGTGTTTACCCTTGGGTCTCCAACATAGCCCATTTAAAATAGCCCTGTTGCATGAACTGAGCCTATTTAAAATAGGTCAGCCCTTGTGAATGTCCTTTTCTCTATCCTTGGGAAAGCAAATTGAGGTTTCAGTTTTCATCATAACTAACACTACGGTGGTTACCAACAACATGTTAGCTTTGGGGAGATAGAGATGAACATAATTTAAGGGCTATATTGTGACTAAACATGACTGGTAGGTTGGTTGATGTAATTTGTGGGCTATGTTGAGGCTAAATGTCGTTACCACGAGTGTTTAGAAAATCTCTTCAAAATCAATGCAAACATTCTTAGTAGAATTAATGCATTGTCTAGTAATTGAATAACTTAAACGTAAAAAAGCTCTATGTGGATAAATTGAATTTTTTATGCTCTCATCTTGTTACAGGAATATCTGTAAGAGAAGTTTCTCTTTCATGGCAATAGTGGAAATGATAGTCTTCATATTTTAGAACACATCTTAAAGTCAGCAAAAAAGCAAAGAAAAAATCGTTCTTAAATATCAAAACTATGTAATACTACTTCTTTATTAGCAGCCTTTACATTTAGCTTATGAAATTTCTGGATTGCAATTATGCCCAATTCAATTTTTTATAATAGTGCAAAGCATGTCACCATCACCAACATTATCAACTAGTTATCTAAATTAAGTGAAGGAAAATTTAAAGACTAAATACTGAGAATAATGTAAAAGGGTAATTTTGAACACTTATTGGGCTATTTATTTCATTGATGTTATATTCTCTGTGAAATTTCAAAATTTAATATGACAGCCAAACAGTTTTTCCATTGTGCATTGAAATCTGTTATCCTATGGTTAGAAATGCAAAGAATTGGGTCAGGCTTTGTGTGCAGGGAAATATAAAAAAACATGTAAAAGTAAGCTTATTATAATGGGTTCAATGGTATAGTGAAACAGGCCAAGATACGAGCCTCTCAATCCAGGTCTTGACTTGGATTTTAAGTATTCAAAGTCCACATAACTAATCCAGAAAGGTATTCATAAACTGAAGTTTCAGGAAACTTGACATAGTCCTATATTTGTGCTCAAATTTAGTATTATTAGGTTATAGTCTAATAATTAAAGCTGTCCATAGAGCTAGGCAGTTTTGGAAAAGCTCTAAACTCCTTAAACTCTAACATGAACATAATATTTCCAAAAAAGGTCTGAATATTAAAGTAAGAGAAAGAAAAAATCAGAAAAGATGAGTGGAATTCATGAGACATTCTAAAATAAAAGTAAATCTCAATATTAAAATTATTTCTGGAAAAAGTAAAGTATGATTTAGCTGCTGGAAGCTCCTTCCATGCTTAACTCTGAATTTACTGCAAACTAAGACTTTTCCAGCCACATATTTTTCAATGAAGAGAATGAGTTTTGTCTAATTAGTCAAAGAAATATAGAGGTATAATGGTAGTGTTAGATACATTTGTATACATGGAGGAGGAAGGAGGGTGGAGAATACATAAGATGGTCTTATTAGATCTCAATCTATTAAACTCTTAGTTCAATATTATATTAAATCAGACTAAAACAATTCCTTGAGCACAATCTGATTTAAAATCAATTTGGCTTATAATTCTATCAACTAATAGTTGTATAATACATTAGGATACATTTAGAGCCCTCTGGAATTCTTTTTACTATGTCATACAGCAACAATTCTCAATTTAGATAGAACAAAAAGGTAACACTATCAATACAGTATATATTTATGCATGTTAATATTAGAGGTGATGATTTGGTACATAATATGTACAGAAAATATATACACAAATTATAATGAAAAATTCTTATTCTTACTCTAATTAAAATGGCTAAAGACTATAAACATTTAAATTAGGTCAAATCCAACACAGCCTTCTGAAAGGCAATCTTATAGGAAATTCTAATGGCTAAATAAAATCCTTGGCCTATTTTCTTCTACTTACCTATCCCATCTATGTTTGAAAACTAATAAATCTTATTTTTATGCTGAAAACATTTTTCTAAACTGGCTAGTTTATGCCACCCCCTCCTGAAGCCATTTATAATTACTAAGGATTTTCATTTGTTTAATTAATTAATAGCATAAGGTTTTAAAACAGTTTATTTTCAGAACATTTTTTCCCATCAGAGCATCTTCTTTTTTGCTGTCATATTACATAAAAACTTTTTTTTTCTACTGCTCTGAATTTTGGGTTTCTCCCGTTCTTATAGAAATGAAGACTTTGTCATGATTAAATATGAAAAATGCTTAACTGAGGAGGGGTCAAGGCCAGATGCTTTCTCACCTCGCCAACAAAATCAACAACACAACCATCGTAATTGGCAATAGAACAGGACTCATAATCTGCAGATCTGTTTCCTGGCCACCGAGGGGCAGAAATGCATCTCTACCCCTTCTCACTCGGTCAAAGAGAAGTTAAAAATTACCTAACTAACTCATGGTTGAGATGGTTACAGGGAAGGATTTCGCGCACCCACACTTGGGCTTTAAGCAGCTATAAAAGCTGTACAATCAATGCTAGAGTATCCGTTTTTAAAACTCTGAACGTTTTTCCCTTTAGGAAATCTATCCCCCACCCGCTCCCTGCTTCCTCGCTCTCTCCTCTGCTCTTCTCTACGCAATTCGTAGTGGTGCTCTCAACCTCTTTTTAAGTCAATAAACGTTTACATTTCCTGGAAAGCGTTAGACCCTCGCTGGCCCCCTATGAAAACACAGGGGGGTTATGTTTTAGGGTCCAAGGTCTTCCTTCCTTCACAAACTTGAACGTACCAATCCAGCCTTCTTTCGCGCCTGCTGGAGCTCCTGGATCAGGTTCTGAAGCTCCTTTCCTTCCAGGTAACCACTTCCTGCAAAGACAAAGAGGTACGCAGGTGTCGGGTATCTCAGCT
Organism: Ochotona curzoniae; assembly: GCF_017591425.1. Lineage (NCBI taxonomy): Eukaryota > Metazoa > Chordata > Mammalia > Lagomorpha > Ochotonidae > Ochotona > Ochotona curzoniae. The sequence goes on along the minus strand of NW_024466352.1, from coordinate 725,665 downwards.
GACTTTCTTTCCCATTCACTTTCCACGACAGCTGTTTTTCTGGCCACCTGAGAGCCTTGACATTGATTACCCAGCTGGTGTCAAACTTCAGCTCCATTGAAGACATAGGATGATGGTTGGGGTACTGAGCGCAGCCATAGAAACTTTGGGGGAGGGAGGGCTTTCTTAGTCCCTGCTTTCTATCTCCTATCATTTACCATTCCTGGAAAGGCAAAGTTTAAATCTGGGGAGTATAGAGACGGCTGTGTAAACTTTCCCGAGGCAATTGACGAGGGGGAAGGCGAAGAGGGAGCACAGAATTAAAGAATAGAAATGAGGAAGAGGGGAAGGGAAAAAGAGTGGGAAGACGAACGGACAAGGATCTGGAAATAGTTATTAAAAAAAAAATCACCATCGGCGTCGAAATGAAGCCAGATCTCGAAAAACTGCGAGGCTGTAATCAGGGGTGACTGCAGGTGGGATTCTGCCATGGTCCGGCGGGCGTGCGTCTGCGGGTGCGGATGGGTGTGAGCGCGTCCGGGAGCGGGTGCGCGGGTGGAGCTGCAGAGCCCTGGGCGCTGGCGCTGTCCGGCGCTGTCCCCGGTGCTGCTCGGCCGCGCGTTCCCCCGGAGTTCTCCGCACCCCGCACCCAGTTCTCAGTATTTATCCCGACGGCCTCAAGCCGGGCCACGCCTCCTCCTGCCTCCCGTGCCTCACTCCCCGCCTCTCGCTCTCCCCAGCCGTTTTCCCCTCCCTGTTCCTCTCCTCTCCGGAAAGCTAGCGGGAACAGGAGTGTTAGGAGCAGCAGGTGGTGAGAGATCGTTTTCTCAGGGATTGGTCGCTGCAAACAGGGCTCTTTCCCTTCACATTCTTCTGGTCCAGGACCAGAATATTATACCTGGAGAGGGTTGGACTCCCAAACAGAAGGGGAAAACTGATAAAGGAAGAGCCACATAAATGCTTGCCTGTAATCTCTAAGACTTTTAATTTTGGATCAAAATCAGGGGAAATCTTGACATGTATAAATTAACCAATCATAGATATAATGAATTGGTTCGTCAAAATAATACATCTCTTTTGTGCTATTGAATACTATTATACAAATATGTTGTGAAGCGATTTGTAGACATTAGCTTTGCCAGCAAAATAAAGCAGGTTCGTGGTTGTTTCGTTCCGGCTTGAGGTAGAATAATAACTGGGAATTACAGAATCAATTTATAAAAGTCTAAAATGCTAGAAAAGGATCTTCATTCAGAGATACTACAGTTTATTGCTTTTGAATTTAGGAGCAAAGCCAAGAGAAAGCAGAAATCTGGCCCCAGTGCATTTCAAGGTGAGACAGCGACCTAATTACAGCCCCTTTCAAGGACCTTCACGTCTCTCTGCTGTTCTTCGCCAAGAAATCCCTGGTCGAGAGTTTTTCCGAGAGAAAACCATCACCACTGTAGGCAACAGCTGCACCACTCCCTGTTTTTATCGTATATTTTAAAGTGCTAAACTATCAGATTGCTCGCTCTCTACCCACCAACTTCTGAAGTATTTATCTTTGAATCTTTTCAGAGTTTGAGAACGACTGGAATCGTAGGCCGGGGCCTGGTCACAGGGTTGCAAAACAAAAGGAAAAACGAGAACCTCATGTTGTGATAAACTTCAAAGTGAATTAAAATGGGTTTCCCTTGATTTCTATTTTCAGTCTTGTGCAATGAAGTGTGAGAATCAACAAACGTGTGTTTCTAATATCGTGTCTTTATCCAGGAGCAGATTTCTGAGACTTTTTGTGAGTATCTTTTTTGGAACCTGAACATTTCAGGGCTGGCCAGGAATTATGCTAAATGTATTCTGACAAACTTCTAAGTGGACTCCTCACTTCCAGAGTAATTCAGTTTATAAGTTACTTTCATTTAGGTTACATTATGCATTAAAAAAAAAAAGATTTACTTATTTTACTTGCAGAGTTACATAGAGAAGAGACACAGAGTTCTCCCACCAGCTGGTTCACTTCCCAACGGGCCTCAATAGCCAGAACTGCGCCTATGCGAAGCCGGGAGCCAGGAGCTTCTTTTGTCTCCCACATGGATGTAGCTGCCCAAGGCCTTGGGCTGTCCTCCTCTGCTCTCCCAGGCCAATAGCACGGAGCTAAACTGAAAGTGGAGCAGCTGCCGCTGGACCCAGCACCCATATGGGATGCTGGCACTGCAAGTGGAGGATTACTGTGCACTGCCACCACACCAGCCCCTACCACATCCAATTTTGAAATTTACTATATGATGTGAGTATGCAGAGGTATACTATTTACGTGTTTTCACACAAAAGCTTAAATAGATTTTTTTTTAAAAAAAGATTTATTTATTTTTATTGGAAAGTCAGATTTCCAGACAGAAGGAGAGACAGAGAGAAAAGATCTTCCACCCGATGGTTCACTCCCCAAATAGTTGCATGGCCAGAGCTGAACCGATCTGAAGCCAGGAGCCTCCTCCAGGTCTCCCACGCAGGTGCAGGGTGCCAAGGCTTTGGGCCATCATATACTGCCTTCCCAGGCCACAGGCAGGGAGCTGGAAGGGAAGTGGAGCAGCCAGGGCATGAACCAGTGCGCACACAGAATCCTGGTGCATTCAAGATGAGGACTTTAGCCACTAGGCTACTGCACAGGGCCCTAAAATGGAATTTGAGAACTAGAATTTCAGAGCTTGCTAGCCCCAATCTCAAACTGAACCAGACTTCATTAAGTGCCAAGTTACTTATACTTTAACTCATCCAATGAACTGCGATAGACACTGTAAACAACGAAGTGAAAGACATAGTACCTGCCTTCTGAAAGCTTAGGTTTAGGGGGACAGAGCCACCTGAACACCCACAATACTACATATTCATATAATGGAAGCAGGCACAAGCTACTTTGTATGCAGGAGTCTCCTAACTTTTTGCATACGTGGGAGTTAAAATTTAAGTTATGTAAGTTACCTTGTCACTGAGAAAACTTTTTTCTACGGTAAGGCACCTCTGGGTATGAGGAGACGCAATCATGGCAAGAAAAGGCCAATAGCTTGGGCGAGTTCATTCTAATTCCTGAAAAACTAATTCAGAAAAATGATCCTGCTTATCACCATATTTACGGTAATGATCTTCGAATAAGAATATGATTTATGAACTTGGAGGGCAGTGCTAGGGGATAAACTTTGAATTAAAAAAGGCAGTAAATCACGGATGGTTTGAAGTATACTGACCCTTTCTGGTCCAGGCAGAGCTGGCAATGTTTAGACTTTGACAAGAGTTTCAAGACAAACAAAAATGTTTGAAAAAAAATGAAAGAACAGAATGAACAACGAATTTTTAAATTATTTTCCATGATTGCAATGAATTTCCCTCCTATACAACAGAAGCAGCCTACGCAGGCTGTAGTTCTACTGCTTTAGAAAAGAAGTTGATCTAAAATTCGAAGGTTTTGCAGATTGTTTTAGGAAGTAAAAAAATGTTACATGGGCAAGCAACCTTTCTTTTTATTTCCCTTTCTGAAGCCGATGTCAACTGTAAAATTTTCCTGTAGGAATGTTTAGGCATTGCAACCTCCACGGGACACTAGTGGGTGCCACAGGAAAGGGGGCTCTGATGAAGGCTTTGTCCTGCACACTGAAAATAAGAAAATTCTCTCTCTCTCTCTTTCTCTCTCTCTCTCTTTTTTTTTTTTTTTTTTAGGTTTGTGCAGAGTAGCTTCAAGGAGTCGAATGCAGATTATGAAGTTCCAAACTTTCATTTTTAATTTTAATTTTTAATTCCTGTTCATATGAACAGAACAGATTTCACATATTGATAAGTACAATTCTGAAAAGATAGCCATACTTCCCCTTTCTTTTTCCCTTTTAAGTTACCTCTTAATGCTTTCAGCATGCTGGTGTAATCACTTTTAAAGCCCAGTGTTTATACAGACACACAGACTTGTGTGGCCCGTTTTTTTTGCTATTTGATTCCATAGAATAGTAATTAGAATCTGTATGTCACACTTCGATTTATAAATATCATGCCATTTATCCAAAACTAACAAACTAATAGACATCATTTAGAGCTGAATATTGTACTTTATTAAATAACCATAATTATAGACAGTTTTCTAACTGCAACCATCACCTTTATGTGCTTATTTAAGATGTTTTCTTTGTTTGTTTTCTATCTTACCATCTTCCTGCCCTCCTTCCTACTTTTCCTCCTCCTTTACATATTAAAACATTTTTTTACAATGACAAACTTTCAATTTCCTTTATAATCACAAGCTTCCCGTAAACGCAGAATTCAACATCACTATTGTTTGGTTCAAAAAGTCTATATATATATTTACATTTTAATAAGATGTCTGTGTTATAGCTTGGGTGCAAGTGAATCAAGTCTGAACATGACTTATCCTTAGCAGTTTTGAATGCCATTGCCTTTATTGTAGTAATATAGGAAAAAACAGTGGGAGAAGGAGGATAAATGGGGAGGCTGGGAGGGGAGATCCCTGAGCCTATAGAACTTTATCATGAAAAATAAAAAAAAAAGAAATAAGATACTGTGCTGATGTAATGGGTAAAAATATTAAATTTCCCCCTTTAGTTTGCAATCACTATTAAGTCATAAAATGTATTATTTGTACTTCTATGATGAAATTTCTGTTAGTTTTTTTTAAAATAGCATAAACAGTATAATTTTTTTCTCTTGAAATGATTATTGATTTCACATTGTCACTTCAAGTCCATATCTTTTTTAGGTTTATATTTTGGCCCAATTCTACATCAAGCTCTTATGTTACTAGTAAAAAAGTGTATGTTCCAACGCTATAGATTTGAAGTTACTTAAGACATTCCTTTGCTTCCATCAAATCCTTTAATTTATTAACTAATGTTTAAGGGAAGTTACTTTTCGAGTATGCAGAAATCCTTTAAATTCTAGGGTTCTGGGAGAACTGCAAATGCTTTAGTAATGAGATTTTTCCATAAGATTAGTTTCTAAAAACAACATGGAAACGAAGCACTTTTATGACTTGTTTTATAGGCTCATTACCCAAGCTTAAGGTGAATGGGTTCATGATCCAATATTGCCATAAAAGTAGAAACAATTTGTGTGAATAAAAACAAAAGGCCTCCAGGATAATGAAACTGCATCTTCCAGTTCATGTTACTGAATTACTAGAACTGTAATTCATATTTGGGTTACTGCAGGATACTATATAAATTAGAAGACGGAGAACTTCTTATGTGAAAGGTTTATTTATTTATTTGGAAGGCAGAGTTATACACTCAGGGAGAGAGATAAAGAGAGCATGAGCACAAGGGCAAGAGAGAGAGAGAGAGAGAGAGAGAGAGAGAGAGAGAGAGAAAGAGAGAGAGCGCTTCCATCTGCTGGCTCCCTCCTCAATTGACCACAGTGAGCAGAGCTGGCCCAGGTCAATGTGAGGAGCCTGGAGCTTCTTAGGTGCAGGGGAACAAGCACATGGCCATACCATGCTGCCTTTCTCAGGCCATTAGCAAAGAGCTAGATCAGAAATGCAGCAGCTGGTGCCCACATGGCACACTGATATTGCAGCTTAATCTGCTAGGCAACAATGTTGGTCCTTCTCAAAAGTATTCTGCTATGGGTTCTGCTGTATGGCAAAGTACATGGAATCACTCTGTTAACATCTTCTGTCTCACAGAAGGTCTAAGTTGGTTAAATAACTTCTTGCAGAAGGAGGGGACAGCTCATAGCTTTATCCAAAAGTCTTCTCTGAAGATCTCTGCTTAGAACCATCTTGTTGTATTTGATGTTGTTTTCTTAAAGACTGAAGGACTTGCACAGATTTGGAAAGACAAGTCTATCCTTTGGATTGGTTAAATAACACAGGAAATAATTATATCTCATTCTAAGTACCACAAGCTTTAAAAAGAAGATTTAAGTAAATATTGCTCATATAAGGGATGGCATATAAAAAACTGAATAACGAAATTCAAAAGTTTGGCTTGAAGAAGCTGCTTGCAAGCATTTGCAAAACTTATGTAAGAAGAGAGACAACTTGATTAAATGAAACCAGATGTGGTTTTTACCCTCTGTATTTCTCATATTTGAGCTTTTCTACCCAGATAGTCACTGCCACAGAAGTGGTAAATTCCACCCCCTCACTAAAAGCACTCATTTTTACTCACTTGAAAATATCTGTGATTGATCATGTGTCCTTGAGGAGGCTACAACAGTGAGCAAAGCATGGAAGCTCTCTCTTCATGCACTTGTTGTTTGGCAGGAAAGAGTGGAGGCAGAATGGCTGGAAGGACGATTGTGAACATGTTTTGAATTTATAGCTTCCGTGTACCTATTTAATTCTATCAATGCATGATTATCCTCTAGTATTTTATTGTAAGTGTTATGTACTTGCAAAATAGATTTCTGTTACGCACTGTGGACTGTGGTCTTCAGCAGAAAGATTTTTTAGGTAACCAGCTGGAAGCATTGTGCGGTTCTCTCACTCTGGTACATTGGTAATCTGATCTCCCGAGTTACAGAAACTAGAAAACGTTGTTAGAAATAATGGAATCCATCTTGATTTTATTTTAACTGCTTGGAAGATATATAATACTCTTATTTATAAAGTGAAAGACATGTAAAATAAGAGGCATATTTTGTCAAGTTTTTTAAAATAGGAGTTGTCTACAGGCTTTGGACATGTACAGCTGACACTGCCTTCCATCAGTTCTGAATTCCATGTCATTTTCATGTTTTAATATCTCTAGAAGGTGATGCATCTTTCAGTCTATGTCCTACAACTAAAACATTGGTATATGGTAATCATATATCTTAAGTCAATTTATTTTAAGCATGAGGAAATTTGCTGATTTCCTCAAAGATACACACACACGACTTGTTGTATTCAGTGAATATCCATTTCAATAAAGAATAAAATTTAAATTTCTAAACCTCAAATCCAAAGTCCTTTATATTTTCAGTCTAATTTTCAACAGTGTCCCTATAATATGGTCTTCAGTTACAAAAAATGCTTCCATATTTTAGATACATGCTTGTCCATATTCCTCTTTTTATCTTTGCTTTTTTCCCCACTTCAGCATTTCCCTGTTGGAATACAAGCAGCTGGTACAGGCGTAGATCTGTAGATAGTGCCAAGTTGTGCTCTCGTCAAGAGATAATTCTTCTCTGTATTGGGTAACTCTGAGCAGTTCATTGTTCTTTGTTTTCCCTGCTGGGCTGCTAAGTTGGACCGTACAGTACTTACATAATGTTTTTAAAGACTGAATTAAAGAAATTATACATTTGGGAGCTATATTTGGCTGAGAACAGATCAGAAATGTATTGCATCTGGATTTTTAACTTGGGTTAGGACCTGACTAAAAAGAAAGTTACTACATTGTAGTACGTTTGAATTCGTAATTGTACAAGTCCAAAGCCAGAGCTTCTTCCAGGTCTCCCTCATACGTGCAGGGTTCCAAGAAGGAATTGGGCCATCGTTTTCTGCTTGGTCCAGCCCTGACTTCAGTGGGCATTTGGGGAGTAATCAGTGGATGGAAGAACCTCCTTCCCCTTTACTCTCCTATAAATAAACAAGCAAACACACAAATAATCTTTAATGAGAAAGGAAGAGGATCAGGCCTAATAAGTTATAATTTTTAAGTAAAAGTACATTCAAGTGTAATGGGAATTACAAATGGTAATTGGTTAATCAAGAAAGTAAATATGCAGTGTTGAGGAATTTAAAAGTCTCAGGGAACAGTTTTGTGACATAGCAGATAAATGAAAATTCTGGTCTTCCACTTTGGTCTAGCTGAGACCCCCACCTACCCCCCTTTGCTTTGAGACCATTTTGGCAGTGAACCAGTGGGTGAAAAATCTGTCCTTGTCTTTCTATTTCTCTCTGCAGCTTTATCAAAACAAACATACAGAGAAATAAATAAAACAATTTTAAAGGCCTTAAAAATTATAGCTTGGTGTCTTTCTTCCTGCTGTCAACTGCAGCTAAATTTTGGGTGTCTCCAATGCCCTTTAGAACTAGAAATAGTCCCTTATTTAATTATCTTCCAAATCCAAGGTGGGTATTCCTTATATTTCTTATCCAGGTCTCTCTCTGGCATACCGTCTGCCTATCTTTGTTGAGAAATTGACTAGATGAATATCTAGCTGATTGGCTAGGCAGAAAAATACCTTCATTAGTTTATATTGTTTACTTTTTAAAAAAATAGTTTCTGAATTTTCTATAGCAAATTGAATTAATTAAAAAGTAATTCTTCTCTCTGATCTATTTCTAGACTCATGTCCGTCCAGCACACTGGTCCTGTTTTATTCTCTGTTCAATCTTTTTCAGTTCTCTAAGACTTTCTTTGTCTCCAGGGCCTTTGCACATACACTCCCCCTGTTCTCAAACAACTTCACACATTGCTAGCAGAGTAGATGATTATGTGGCACTGTGTACAAATGGCTCTTTTTCAAGAAGTCTTTCTATAAGTGTTCTGCCTTGTACAGCCCTGTTATGTGTCTAGATAGCAACTGTGCAATGCTCCTATTGCAAGATGCATCGCTTACCTTTTATGAGGACAGGACCACGTTTGTATTTTTCTGTTTAAAAATGTGCTTATTTACATATTTTTCAAAGACATAAAAAGGCAACTTCCATCTACTGGTTCACTTTCCAGATGTGCATAACAGCCAGAGCTTACCAAAGCCAAAGCCAGGGCTTAGGGACTCGATTCTGGTCTTCCACAGGGGTGTCATAGGTCCAAGCACTTGAATGGGCATCTGCTGCTTCTAGGGATATTATTACCAAGAAACGGAAGGGGAGACTTGAACCAAGGCACAAAAATGGGATATGGGCACCCAAGCAGTCTCTTAATTGCTAGGTAAAACACTCATGCTATTTTGGAATTGGTTCATGAAAAATGTTCAATAAATATTTTTTACAATGAGCTATTAAGTGTAGATAGCCAAGTAGTTATATTTAAGAAATTTGAGAATCTGAACCTTAGACATGTGTATATATTAAATTCTGATTTTTTCTGAGATCTAAATTCAAATGAATGGGATGGATAGACAGGGGGAGGAATGATGGAGGAAAATGCACAATAATTTACTTAAAACAAATGTAAAAACTAATGCAAGCATCTGTATGAAGGTGTGCTAAAAGTAACTCAGAGATCAGAGAATCCACATCCAAAGCTGAACATGTAATATTCCAACTCTTGTGCCGCCCATGTTTTCCTAATCTGCATTTCACATCTTGGTTCATGGTAATTCAATTTCCTAAGTTTCAAGTCTAGGCATTTTCCAACTTCGCTACTTAATCTGAGTGGTTTACTTTAAAATGACAGTAAAAATCCTCTCATTTGCTCCCATAGCTGCTTTTTTCCTTCAGTCTGTTTAGCCTAGTCAGTTCCTAGTATATTGCAACAGTCACTTTGCTGGTTTTCTGTCTCTGCTCTGGATACTGTTTCTAATTCATTAACAAATAAATAAACAGGTTCATAAAGTATAATTGCCATACAAAGGTTTCACAAATAAAAATGTGTGCAGCTTGAAAAATTTTGCTGAATTATTTACTCTTGTGCAACCAGTATTACAATCAAAGCAATCAATAAATTGGCCACCTTCAAAATGTCCAGTCTGTTTATTCTTCCTTGCCTACTGTTTCGTTTGGACAATCTTCCTCAACTTCAAGCAACCACCAATTTCAGCTGGCTGCTGTAAGTCGGTTTACATTTTTTAATGGCTTATATAAATAAGACAATGTGATATATACTCTTTTGTTCTGGCTTCTTTCATTCTACATAACGATTTTGAGAATCATTTATGTTGTTATGTATATCGGTGGTCCAATTTTTTAAAATTACTGAGTAGTATTTCATTGTCTGGATTATACTTTTGTGTTTCCAAAAAAACTGTTCGAGATTTCCAGCTCCTGCATATTTTCATCAACACTTGGTAGTCAGTCTTCATGTATTTGTAATATCATAATATGTATTGGTATCTCATCATGATTTTAATTTGGATTTCCCTAAAGACTAATGATATTGGCTGGCTTTAGTCTTCTAAATTCCCATCTCTGTATCTTTGGTGCGATGTCTACTAAAGATGTTTTATAAATGTGGATATCTTCTTGTTGAGCTTGCGATTTTATTTTTCAGATGTGATTTCTAGATGTAAGTCATTTTTGAATACACATCCTGCAAATACCATCCCTTAGTCTGTGGCCTGTCTTTTCACTCTCCTAATACTGTTAAGAGTTAAGAATTTAAAAAATTATTACACCCATTTTATTAAGTGTTTCCTTTATGAATTGTTTTTTTGGTGGCGTATCTAGGAACTCTTTATCTTGTTGAAGATTGCAAAGATTTTCCTGTGCTTTCGTCTACAAATATTTTAGTTTCAGGCCTTGTGTTTAGCACATTATGACTATTATTTGCATGTCTGATAGCTTTTTATTATATTCATGACATTATATAATTTGCTAAGTGTTATGTACTTTCAGATTGCTATATGTGTTATTTATTTAACATTGCCATGAAACATAGTTGGGGTGAGCAAGATGGTGGAATAGGGTGAGGATATGGCAAAACAGATGGAGAAGAATGAAATGCAGGAGAAACAGACAGGGAATGATCCTAGGAAATAGGATTGGGCAGGCTGACAGCAGGGGGACCCCTGGAACCTCCCGGATGTGGGGAAACAGCATCGAGTGGCATTGCAGCGAACAGACACTCCAGCAGCAACTAGGGCTCCACTGGTGCTTAGGTGGGAAGGCAAGGTCAGCAAGAATGCAGGAGGTGAATTAAAGCATAGAATCAGGCCTCCCTGGCTTTTAATCTAACAATGGGCAGAAGCAGAGTGGTGAGGCCCTTTAGGATCAGTGTGAGAATGGGATGGATTTCATGGCTCAGACCTTCTCCTCCCACCCATGCCTTCATCAGGGCCATTTTGAGTTCTTGTGGCAAAGCCTCTGGGAAATAACAATAGCAAGTTGCACATACACTTGGTCAGAGGAGGATTCACGTCCAGCTCAACATATTGCACTGGTCCCACTGAGAAAATAATAATGACTTGGTGTCCCATGGGTTGCCCCACAGTCCTAACTGCCAGCAGGTTCCAATAAAAAGAGAAACAAAAACAACACATGTGATGGGCACGGCTGACACCCTGTGATACTGTTACAGCTAATGCCTCCCTAATCCTGGCACTGTTGGAACCGTGAGTGGTAGAAAGGCTGAGCAGCCAGAAGTGTGGTCATAACACAGGGCCACAGGGGGCTGGGAGTCGTGACCCAAGAGTCTTGGTTGGGGAGGCCATGGCAGAAGCATAACATGGGAGCGCAGGACTGAAACCTGCTGGAGGGACTGATGCAAGGAATACAAATGGAGAATGGGGTAGTGAGTGGGATCATGACAGTTAAGCTGAAGACCTTTGGATGACACAGATTAAAAATTCACCTTGAGGTGAGCAGTCCGCTAATCTGAGTTTGTATGACCAAGGGCAAAATAAGAGGCACAGGCACAATAAATCAGGTTGCCAAATGCCTCTCCTCAAAAGAGTAAAAGAATATTTCAAACTCAGAATTAACTGATGAAGGAACTGCCAGATGAAGAGTTTTGAAAAATTACAAAACTTCTTAAAAACAACTGGAAGCACATACCGGAGTTTAAGGAATTTAAGGAATATTTTACATAGGGAAGAGCTACTGTGAAGCAAAATTAAACTAAATTATTAGAAATGAAGAATACAGGGCCTGGCACAGTAGCCTAGCAGCTAAAGTTCTTGTCTTGCATATGCTAAGACACCACATGGGGGCCGGTTCTAATCCCGGCAGCTGCGCTTCCCATCCAGCTCCCTACTTGTGGCCTGGCAAGGCAATCAAAGACAAAAGCCTTGGGATCTTGCATCTGCTTGGGAGACCCAGAAGAGGCTCTGGACTGCTGGCTTTAGATTGACTCAGCTCTGGCCATTGCGGCTGCTTGGAGAGTGAACCAACAAATGGAAGATCTTCCTCTCTGTTTCTCCTCCTCTGTGTATATCTAACTTTGCAATAAAAATAAAATAAATCTTAAAAAAATTAAGAATACAATACAGCAAATTAAAAATTTAATGGATCCACTCTAGCCATTTCCTGTCTGATTCACTAGGTGGGACACAAAGATTAGTTACGCCTCACTGGGGTATTGGGGATTTCTCTGCACACCCATCCTAAAAAAATGTACTGTACCTAAACTGATAACTATGGAATCAGGTTGAATATAAACCAAAAATTGAAATGTCTATGAAGAAGTCACAGGATGTAGTAAAGAAACCGCATTTTCCTATCAACATACTGTTAATCAATACCATGTCAATTAATGCCATAAGGTTGTAAATGGCTGTTGATGTTATGCTCAGGCTTTTAATTGATTGTGATGATAATTTGCTGGCTTTACCTTCGGACCAGAGATGGTCTCACCAAGAAATCGTTGAACCCACTAGGATAAAAGACACTGGACTTTATGCTTGGTAAATACTTCCAATGAAAGAACCTCAACTGAATTTGAACTGTGGTAATGCAGCAAGGTGGAGAAACCCACCATGGGGAGAGGGTTCAGGGAGGGGTGGGGGGAACCCCAGTGCCTATAACACTGTGTCACATAATGCAATGCAATTAATAAAAATTTGTTTTATTAAAAAATTAAATGCAATAAAAATAAAAAGATTAAAAAAATTTAATGGAGGCCTTAAATGATAGAATGAGTGAGGCAGCACAAAGAAATTCAGAACTGGAAGACCCCACAGGGGAAAATGCTGAAATAGAAACCTGGAAGAGGAACTGAGTAAAGCTAAGACAATGAAACAAGAATTAAGTAATAGCATCAAAAGGCCAAGCATAACCATGGTGGGTTGCTCCTGATGGGATGGAAAGAGAATCTGGGTCCAAAGATGTATTCAATGGAATTAATGATGACTTCCCTAACATGCAGAAAGAAAAGGGAAACAAAACACAGGAAGGGCAGAGAATCCTGAATAGATTCAATCAGGAGATATCCTCATCATGGCAAACCATAATGAGGCATTCTTCAGTTGATTATAAAAGAAAGATATTTCAGCATACCTGAGAAAGTGAATTAACTAATGAGGAACCTCAATCAGACTCACAGCTGACCTCTCAGAGGGAATTTTACAGGCCAAAAGAAAATGGAGTGACATATTCCAGACCCTAAAAAAGAAAAAAAAAAAAAGGTCAGTGCAGAATAACCTACCAAGCAAAGCTTTTCTTTGTCTATGAAAGTGAAGACAAATCCTTCCAAAGCAAACAAAAACTCATCACTGAAAAGATAGAGATTAGCAGGATGGATCAGAAAGCAGAACCCAAGTATCTGCTGCCTACAGGAGACATATCTCTCCAATAAAGACACATGGAAACTGAAACTGAAAGGATGGAAAAGGATATTCCAGGCTAATGAAAAGGAAAGACAAGCTGACATAGCAATTCTAATATCAGATAATGTAAAATTGAGCGTGAAAAGCATTAAAAGAGATGAAGGACATCCTACACCCATGTTGGCGGGAATGTAGATAGGGCAGTCACTGTGTGAGTCAGTACGCAGAGTGTTAGGAGAAGTAAAAATTGAGCTACCATAGAACCCAGTTATCCCACTTTTGTGAATATATCCAAAAGAAGTAAAATCCACACACGAAAAGATGACCTGTAACTTTATATTCACAGCAACACAATCCACAACAGCAAAAACACAGAAAGAACTCAGAGGCCTGTCGAAAGAGAAATGGATAAATAAACTGTGGTACATCAACTCCGTGGAATATTACTGCAGCCAAGTGGTCCCAACTAGGGACCATTATGCTTAGGGAAATAAGTCAAAATCATATGTTCTTTCTGATATAAGGCAACCTCCATACATGTATATATTCTCACAGATGAACTATAGAACAGAGACTAGCATACTGGGAAGTGAAGGTATAAACAAAGAAATGCAAAACTCTCGATGAAACTGTTAAATCTACCTTGACAATAGGATGCTAGACTATCTGCCATTGTCAATAGCTACAATTCCATGCTACACCGAAGAGCAGAATGTTGGGCTCATGACTGCTGTTGAAGAACTATAGTAATAATATGGGTGGGGCAGAATGAGAGGGTGGAAAGGGAATTCCTGTGCCACAGAACTGTAGCATTAAAAAAATTAAAATAACAAATAAAAATAAAGGAAATACCTATCATTGATTTAAAAAGACAATCCATAAGATGCCAGCATTGGAATGAGGCTGACAAAGCTATTGCCCACGATGCTGACATCCCATACCAAGATGGTTCCTATCGTGTTAAGACAGGAGAAATTGATATAAACATATTGTAATACTTATGATGCCACTGAAAAAAATGACTCAATAGTAGTAAAATATCAATATTTGTATACATCATATATTGTAAATAGCATATGAATATATGTATTGTTACTATATGATGTGTATGTCTATTATATAATATATACTATATTTTATAAAATAGAATATATTATCAGTTATTACATCATGCTATATATTTTTAAAAGGAAGTATGATAAAAAGTGGAAAAGTATTCTTAGAGATTTTATATGTCTCCATTTATGTACCACAAGTCAATCTTCATATTTTCCTTTTGAGTTTAAATGATTTTTTTAAAAGATTTATTTTTATTATTTTTTCATTGGAAAGGCAGATATACAGAGAGGAGAGACAGAGAGGAAGATCTTCCGTCCCATGATTCACTCCCCAAGTGAGCGCAACTGCCGATACTATGCCGATCCTAAGCCAGGAGCCTCTTCCGGGTCTCCCACGCAGGTGCAGGTTCCCAAAGCTTTGGGCCGTCCTCGACTGCTTTCCCAGGCCACAGGCAGGGAGCTGGATGGGAAGCGGGGCTGCCGGGATTAGAACCGGCGCCCATATGGGATCCCGGGCGTGCAAGGCGAGGACCTTAACCACTGTGCCACCGCGCCGGGCCCTTGAGTTTAAATGATTTTTGAACATCACTTTCTTGAATCCAAAGGGCTTCTTTTCTTCCTTCATTTATCTGTTTATTTTGGTAAGACAGATCTGCTATGAATAAATTCTGACAGACTTTTGGGATTCTTAATTTCACACTAATTTTGAATAATTATTTATTTCTTGGAACAGAAAAATGTTGTTCATTAACAACATTTTGTTTAAACTCTTAGACCAAATTAATTGAATTTGGCAGAAAGAAAAAGAGAGAGAGAGAGAATTCTGATTTGGTGCTTTACTCCCTAAATATCTGCAGTGACCTTGAGACTGAAGCCAGGAGTCGGAAACTCCCTCCACATTGTCTAGACGGGAGGCGTGCAGTCAACCAGCTGGGCCATCACTGCGTTTATGCAAATTTATAATGAGAAACGTGAGAAGGAGACCGAACCAAGGCACTTCAGTGTGGGGCTTACATAGGCTAACCTGTGTCTTAACCACATGTGAGAGAACCAAAAGCGGATGATAAAATTCTAAGCTCTTACAAATTATATAAACCATGATCTCTTCTTGTTACTTTTGTTCAGTAAAGACCCGTCTGAATTCATAGGTTTTAGTTTTCTTTTATGAAATTAATCTAAAGGCAGAATTGACACAGAAAGGTAACAGACAGAGAGAGATGTCTTTTGTTTGCTGGTTCATACCCCGTAAGGCCTCAGTGGCTAGGGCTGGACCAGGCCAAAGCCAGTGTGGAGGAGCTTCTTCCAGGGCTCCCTGATGGGTGGCTGGAGCCCAAGCACTTGGGCAGTTTCCTAGGCACATTAGCAGGGAGCCTGATTGGAAGTAGAACATCTGGGAATCGATTCTGACTCCTACATGGGATGCTGGCATGAAAGTGAAGAAATTGGAATCCAAAAAGTATTTTACATATTTTTCTGGTTTTAATCCTTTTTGTCCAATGTTTTATAAAGGGAAAAGGAAGCGTAGATTTTCAATGTGTTTATCCCTGGTTTGTCTTGGAGTACAGAAGACACTGAGTATGTAGAAAGGGAGATAGGATAGCGTCAGTGGGTAAGATTCACAAAAATTTCAAAAGTAGAGTTTTCGCTTTTTATCATGCTTTCATGTTATCCCATGATGTATTAAACAGTAATGTGTATTCCTGATTAGACACCATCAGATAATGGGAAAGTACTAGCTTTGAAAACAGAACTTTGAACTTTTGATTTTGTTACTTGCTTATTTTGATATTTTGGTCAAGGGTTGCTCTAAAATCATTGAAATGATATTGACCTCAAGTGTTAATAATGAAACCATATGTAAAGGATTTGGCACTGGTCAAGTAGTTAGTAATTGGCATAGTTAAATTAAGTATTTGCTAAGGTTAGCATGTAAGAATTCAATTTAGATGTAAGATTCTTATCTTAAGATGTATCTAATCTTGGCCCATTGTTATTGCCTGCAGAGATTATTGCCATTCCCTTTGTAAGCACAAAATGCCATAGTGATTTTGTTGGTGCTTGATTATGGGGTAGTTACAGTTAGTTTCCATTCATGAGTCGTGATTCATTAACCAGAAGTGCTGTCTTGAATGACCTTCTATGTTGCAAACAATGCCCGCATCTTGCTGTGAAGTGAGCACGGTTGATCATTGCAAGAGCCATTTACGTTTTGAAGCACAGTCATGCATGACTTAACTCTGAGGATACTTCTGAGAAATGCATCCTTACACAATTTTGTCATTGTATGAACATTGTAAGGTGTACTTACTCAAAGTAAGATTGCTATGATGCCACTAGGTCATATAAATGTAGTCTCATTGACAAAAAAGTCCTGTGGCGCATGATTGTGCATTGTAATTACCACGGCTGGGTGAAATCATCTCGGAGACTGTTAGAATATTCTCTTCAGTTTACATGATACCAAATCAAGAAACCCCCTGGAGGGAAAACTTTCATGAGAGATTGAAAAAAAATCATAAGTGTTGTACCAAAATGAGAGTAGAAAAAAAGGAATCACTATAAATAAAACAAGCAAAAGCCAAAAAAGATCTATCTACCTTCTACAAAACAAATTTTGCTCCAGTACCATTGGGACTGGTTTCTGGGAACAATTCATTAAGCAGGTCCTGTGGCCATGAAAGAAAATTTCAATGTTGAATTCTTCTCACTTTTCTTCCCTGAAGCAATGAAGCTTTGATATACTCAAGGCTAGTTAGAATTAAATATGTGCAGGAATAGTGGTAACGAACACTAAATCACTGGGTTTTTATTTATTTATTTTGTTTTTACATTTTATTATTATTATTATCATTTTATGATACAGTTCCATAGGCTCCTGGCATTTCCCTTATCCCCTCCTCAATTCCCTGCCCCCCCACCTAGTTCCCCTATATTCATTACTGAAATATAGTTCTTCATATTCAGTCATATGTCTATCATTGCGGGCATGGACATATGACTGAGTATGAAGAACTATATTTGGCAGAAAGTCCAGCATCCTATTGTCAAGATATAGTAAACAGTTTCATTGTAAGTCCATCTTTGTCTGGAAGTACAAATGCATACTCCATTATATCCTCACATCTGGATGTTAGTCTCCATTTAACAGCTACTGTACATCCCCTTAAATAAAAAGTCATAATACAAAATCAACAACAGAAAGAATAATAGAAACTTACAATGGCATGAAGTTAAATGACATGTTACTAGATATGACAGTCTCCATTACACAGCTACTATATACCCCCTTAAATGAAAAGCCGCAAAACAAAATCAACATCAGGGAGAAAAAAGAAATTAACAACACCAAGAAGTTAAATAACATGCTACTAAATGACTAAAGTGTGCTGAGCTTGTGAGAACTCAATGAGTTCAGTGGGCTGCACTGGTCTCACAGGGAAATAATACTGACTGTGGAGTTGAACGGGTCAAAATATGTCCGTGTGGCACCCAGCGGCAAGATCAGCACCCCAACAACCTAGTTATATAGGACACCTGGTGTCTCTCTAATCCCGAGACCTGCT
Organism: Ochotona curzoniae; assembly: GCF_017591425.1. Taxonomy (NCBI): domain Eukaryota; kingdom Metazoa; phylum Chordata; class Mammalia; order Lagomorpha; family Ochotonidae; genus Ochotona; species Ochotona curzoniae. The sequence continues at coordinate 707,730 of NW_024466352.1, read as the reverse complement.
CCAACTGGAAGTGGGAGAAAGGTTGCAGAGACAGCGGTGCAGCCTCAGCACGGCATCACAGGAGGAGGAGAGTGGTAAGCCAGGAGCCTGGGCTGTGGAGACAACGAGGGAAATCTGACATAAGAACCCAGACCTGGAACTTGCTGGAGGTTGTGGTACAAGTGGCTGCAAGCAAAAGTTGTGTGCCAACTGCAATAAGTAAAATCGCACTGTAGACCTGTGGGTGACACATCTTAGAAACCTGCCCCAAGGAGAAGACTCTGCTAACCAGGAGTGCAATGACCAAGAGCAAAAGAAGAGACAAAGGCACAATGAATATTACCTAAATCACTGGGTTTTAAAAATCTACATTTTTTTTTTCAGTTCTGAAATTCGAATTGGTTCTATCTCATATTTCATATTTATTAAGATTTCATGCTTTTCATTCAAGAAATATACTTGTGATTGAAGCATTTTTGTGGTCTTGCTTTTTTTTTTTACAAGTTTAAGATTTTTATTTTACTATTAAGTAATAGATTTTAAGTGTCCAGAAGATAGGGACTTCATATGTCATAACAATGAAATAATGGAAAATTAAAATAGAATGGAATAGAGCAGCAATTGTAGAGTTCAATGTACAGGATATACACAGTCTCAACAACATAGTGGCTGTAAATTATTTTAATTATTCATTTTGTTGTTTATTTTTAGGATTGAAAGGTCAAAAATGAGAGAAAACTGAAATATATATACCAACTGCGTTTAGGGATGTCAGAAAAACACAATTTGTGCTTGCAATCACTTTATTCGGAAAATTTTATAATTAAAAATGAATACCATTAACAGATGATAAAATATTTTAAAATCATTGATGTGCTTGTTTTGAATTAAAGTTAAATTTTCACAACACCTGAGAGAACACGTTATTGTTGTGCCGGATTTTGATATCCCCAGAAAATCATCGAGTCTGAAGTCAGTACTAATGCATAAAGGCTGTTTATTCAGGTTAACCTAGGTCTCCCAGCCACTTCCCCCAGCCAAGGCTGCAGCAGGAACAGCAGGGCAGAAAAAAGAGAAAGGGCAAGGTTGAACAGCACAGGGTTCTTATACATCAGACTATTAATAATACAGTCATGATTGGTCAGTTTAACTGTTAACTTTCAAAAAGAGCAAGTTGGCAAGCTTCTATTGTGGATTTGAAGCAAGCAACTTTCAAAAAGTACAAATTGATGAGCTATGGGGCAGTGGGTCTTATCTAACACCAGGGACCTCCTCCCGAGGAGTGACCTGCCAGGTGTCCTGCAGGTGTCACGTAGACTGTCAGACCTGGAGTTCACACAGCTCCCAGCCAAGCAAGTAAGGCAGAAAGCACAAAAGCAGAAAATATCTAGTTTCTTCATTATAAATGAATACCCTTAAGAAGGTAGGGAATGGTCACACCTACAGATTGGCTGATGGGTGTATAAGTAAGGAATATGTTTTCTTTGGAAGAAAAATCCTAACTTCACATTTTTTGTCTAAGAGATTTCATGTATTTTACAATACAACTGTAAGAAAATAATCACTGTTCCTTCTGTTTCTCCATCTCTCCCTCTCTTCCTTCCTCCTTTTCTCCATCTCTCCTACCCTTCCTTCCTTCTCACCTGCCTGTCTGCATTTTTTTCTCATTTGACTTGTGGTTTTCCTAATTCTTGGTAAAATGAAGGTTTTTTTTTTATTGTATCCCACATTTTTTAGTATATAATAAAACTACGGATCTTATTTAAGTCTTACAATGCAGTGAGCATTTTCTGAAACTGCCTGGAGGCAGAGATGGTGACAGCAGGGAGGATGAGCATGGACCAGCAGGTCCGCACTGCTGTCGGGATGCAGTGGCTGCTGTGTGATGGAGACGAAAGCCTTGGCTTTGAGCTCATCTTCTCCATTCCTGTGGGTGGGGTTCCTTGTTCATACTCACGTGAGGGTGGGCTGTGCTTCTCACTTGGCCTTTCTAGCAATGATGGAGTGTGGCTTTCCTGTTTTCCGTGATGCTTGTATAGCTTTTTTCACTCTATTTTGCTAAGCTGACACTTTTGTTTGTCCTTCCGGGAGTTACTTAGCTTTCTTTGTTCCTTCTTTATCCTCCTTGCTTCATCGGTGTTTCTGGATTGTTGGCTTCTTAAGCACTTGAAATGTCCTGTATAATCTTTGTGTGTTTTTACCTTTTACTTAAACACAGTAATTTAAAGCCAGTGAATAAAAATTCAGAGATTTTAATTTCAAAAGTTGAGAAAAAAAAAAAGAAATCACTAGAAATGCTCACAGAATATTCTGTTGGTTATTGAAGACAAAATTTGAGAATCAGAAAGAGGCTTGGATTGACTTTAACGGGCTCCTCCAATTCTGAAATTCTGTGGTATTTGGGAGGCAGAAGCTTCAGTGTTCTTCAGTCAAGTTGTGATGTTCAGATACTACACCTTGAACGTGAATCCCATGGTCCTTCAATTATGTAGTGGCTTGTATGTACACTGCCCTGCAGAGTGGAGAGAGCACACCAAGTTGGGAGGGGATATGAGGACATTCATCATAGACAAAGAATGTATATACTTAAAAATATCTTATGGAAACCAAGATTGGGCTGTGCTTTCAACATGTTTTTATTGTGTTCAGTCTTCTGAAAAAGTCATGATAAATCATAAAAATATTTTGATATTCATCCCACAAAATTTTTGTATGCATCAGGTACACATATTTCCTGCTCATCTTACTGGTGGCTCTAGAAAATGGAACATTTTTAGGAAAAAAAAAAAAAGGAAGGCATTGGTCTTTATGTACAAAGAATATTTGGAGTTCCTTAAGAACATTGGGTAGTCAACTGGAAAAAAAATAAAAGTTTGCCTGCAGCTATTTAATATAACTACATTTGTCCAAATCTAAGACATCATACTTTTTTCTACAAAATAATCATTTTAGCAACATGTTGGAGCCTTGAAACAAAATTTCAAATTCTGATTTATGTAAATATTTTCATCATGCAACTAGAACAATAGCATGTAATCCAAAAGTAAATACAATATATGATGGAATTGTCAATTTAGTTTTATGTGGAAAAAGCCAGGCAGCAAAGTATACAGCCAGAAAGGTTAGCTAGTTTATCACTTGACTCTCATGAACTTGAAATCAGTCTGTAAGGCCACTGGGGAGATAAGGAAACTAGCCAAAATAATTAAAATTTTCTAGCACAAACTTGTTACTCAGTTGTGGAATTATCTCAGAAAAATTTATTTACCATCACAATAGGTATGCATATTTCCAGCTAATCTCACTGGGGCCTGTAGCAACACTAAAAATCAATTTGACTTTTGCTTCCAAGTGTAATTTTCATTAAAATTAATTGGTATGGAGTGAAAACATTGAAGAAAAAATGTTTTCTTTGCAGTTATCAAAAACTATAAAATACAAATAATGGTAAAACAACTGATACACTTCCTTTTGAAAGTTTGGCTTTGCAATATCTCTGAAATGAATAGAAGACTGTGCTTTTTTTTTTCTTTAAAGAATTATTTTTATTTTTGTTGGAAAGTCAGATATACAGAGAGGAGAAGAGACAGAGAGGCATATCTTCTGTCCAATGATTCATTCCCCAAGTGATCACAATGGCCAGAGCTGTGCCAATCCAAAGCCAGGAGCCAGAAGCTTCTTCCAGGTCTCCCACACGGTTGCAAGGTCCCAAGGTTTGGGCTGTCCTTGACTGCCTTCCCAGGCCACAAGCAGGGAGCTGGAGGGGAAGTGGAGCTGCCGGGATTAGAACCGGTGCCCATATGGGATCCTGGGCGCATTCAAGACAAGGACTTTAGCCAGCTGGCCACCACGCTGGGCCCAGAAGACTGTGTTTCTTAATATTTCTTCATGTTCAAACTGTGAACTGTACATATTTTAAAAATTAAATTTGTTTTATGCTAAACCAATGATATAGCCAGATTAGGTAACTTTATTAGCTAATAAGAGAATTGGAAAATTAGAAAATATAGGGTTTCAAGATACAGCAGGGACATATGATGAGAGTTGGAGTCAGTAACATTTAACTATCTATCTAATTGCCATCAAATTGAAGATAAAAATGAGCTCTCCAGCTTAACTCTGCAGATGGAATGCTTGTGCCTCTTTTACATAGCTCTTTGGAATAACACTCACTTTTTTTCTTTGGTATGGAATCCTAGCTCCAAGTAGCATGTGACACTGGCTGTATATTCTGTTCTCCAAACAGAAAAATGACTTTAAAATAATCTGAAGAAATAACCTTTATATAGAGATGAGAAAAAGCAGAAAAGTAGTTTAATATTTTCTAGAGTACATTAGTCATCTCTCCTACCATGTTACTGAAAGCACAGTAGCATGTTGCTGTTTTTGTCAGCAGTGATAGTGAATGCATTTAAGGTGGGAACGTTTAGGTTTGACCCGTGGTTTCTAATGTTTGCTGGTATCCAAATTCATGGTATAAGGGGCAAGCAATCATTTCCTCTCTCTTAGTCTTATTTTCCATGCCTGTAAATTAAAAGGGCGGACATGGTCTGTTCCTTTATATATTATTGTAGACTAAAACTGTTCAGATTCATACGAATTTATACCCTTGGACAACAATAAGTCCTCTAGGATACGGGAGCCTATTCTCCACTTAAATTGTTCATCTTAATTTTTTTTTACCTTTATCTTGATTCCAGCATTTAATGATCTTCACTTAAAATGAGCTTTGCCTTGTAAATACAATGTAAGCGTATTTCTGCCTGTTCTTGCTCTGTTGGAGATAAAGTGCACAGATCTGGTGTTTTTTCTCTTCAGAAACTTGGAGTGTCTCATCCTGTTTTTTTTTTTTTTTTAAGTGTTATTCTTTGTTTCACCGTGGTAGCTTTCTACTTTTTTCATGACACAATATCATATTATTACTATTCATTTTTTGCTTTTGCATTTTATAAGATTTTTCATGATACTTCCGTAGTTGAGAAGGGTACATGCCCATGTAGACAATCTCAAGGTCCCCGATGTGGAACATGTTCTGAAATGCTGTTGATTCCATTGCTCCAAGGATAAGCAAATCCTTCGAAGGTCCGTTGGCTGACACAGTCCATCTGTGTCCCCAGACCCTGTGATTCTCTCCACAGCTGGGAGTTCTGAGTCCAACGGTTCAGTTGGTGGGGGATGGGAGAGGGAGGCTCAAAAGCAACCTCATCTGAGGTGACCCTATACCTGACTTTCATGTGTGCCAGCCAGTATGGGATCCAGCTCAGTCCAGGTTAGTCCATCACACATGTCAATCTGCACACACACTGGTGATTGCAGTTGCTGGGTCATATCTGTCTCTAGCCCTATCACGCAAACCAATGGATGCTGAATTCCAGACCAGCCTTGTCCACCACACGCTTCATCCAGTCGGAGTGAATCCCAATAACCCCACTTGCCCTGGTTCCTGTACATGCCAGTAGGTGCAGTGGACTGGTCCAGTCTGTCGCACATCTCATTTGGCTTTTGTATGTGCCAATGGGTTCTGTACCCTATCTCAGCCCAACCGACTCTACTATTCAGCTCATGCTTATGCTGGCAGGTGCTACTCCTGTCTAGCCAGGTCCGCCTGCAACCCTGGTTTTCATGCTCACCAGTGGGAGCTACCACCTAGAAGAGGGGTGACCACATTTTCCCTACCAGGGCTGCTCCCAGCCCTGGATCTTGCACTTTTCAGGTGGTACCATGGTCTACCCTGACAGGTCATGCCCTCATTCCCAGCACTTGCCAGCGGATGCTGTGGCAAAGCCCAACCAGCCTATAACCTACTCTGGCTCAAGTTTGCACAGTGTATACAATCAGTACGCCCAGCCTGCCTCTCTCCATGAACAAGCTTACATGCAGGCCAATGGGTGTTGTAGCCCTGCCAAGCCTGGTGTGCCCCTAGTCCCAGCTCTCACACTCACCAGCAGGAACAGTGGCCCAACAGGGGAGTCCTTGCTGCTCCCCTACCAGACTTGCTCTTCCCACCTGGGTATTACGTGCACTGGTGGGTTCTGTGACCTAGTCTGGCATATATCACCTCACCTTGGCATTAACTGGTGGGTGTTGTAGCCTGGCCTGGTTCTGTCTTCCCCCAGTCCTAGCTCATGCTGGTGAGTGCTGCTGCCTATCCCAGCCCAGCCAGGTCCCAGTTCTGGCCTTAATGTGAACTGGCTGGTGTTGTGGCCTTACCAGGCCTGTCCTGCACCCTGTCCTGGTTCTCACATCTGCCAGTGGGTGTTATGAACTGGCCCAGCCTGGCCTGCCCCCAGAACTGGCCCACATATATGTTGGTGGGTAATGTAACTTGTTGTGGTCTGGGCTGCCCCCAGTCTTGATTCTTACACTCAACTGCAGGAACTGTGTCCTGACAGAAGAGTTCCCCAAACTCTTTGCCCTGGTTTTATAGCCCAGCCCTGCTTGGTGTAGTTCAGCACATGAAGAGACTTAGCCCAGCCACTCTGGCTCCTGTAAGCACCAGCGGATGCTGTAGCCCAGCCAAGTCTGGCATACCACAGACCCAGTCCACACCCATGACTAGGTATACTGCGGCCATGTCCTGTCCAGTTCATCACCCCCATTCTTGGCTCTCATACTTACGAGTGGGAACCACAATCCAGCCAGGGTGTCCCCTTACCTCTCTGGCCATGCCTGCTGCTAGCACAGATCTTGTGTGAGCCATGGTTACTCTGAGGCAGCTTGGCATAGCCCATCCCTAGTGTTGGCCTTTGCCATTGGAAGCTGCATATCCTGGCCTGGCCCACTACCCTCATTCAACTTTCACTGGTGGGTCCTGCAGCCAGGCCCTGCCCAGCCTGTCTCCATCCTTGGCTGTCATGCTAACCAGTAGGTGTTACAGCCTTGCCCAGCAAGGTCCATTCTCCATTCTGGCTTCTGCACATGCAGGGCGGGGGCGGGGGGGGGGGAGGGTGGCACTAAGCCTTTGCCTGGCCCTGTGTGGTTCCACCCAGACCCAGAACCCACTCACATACTTGCTCACAATAGAGCAGTCCTGCCAGGCCTGACCAGTTCAAAGCCCTAACTGACATGCTCACCAGTGGAAGATACAGCTCACCAAGAGTGTTCCCCAAGTTTCTCCAACAGGCCCACTCCCAGACCCAGATCACGCAAGTGCCAATGGTGCTAGATTTTTTTACCTGTCATACTCTGCCCCCTTCATTTTGACCTTTGTATGAGCTGGTGGATGTTGGGTCCTGGTCTGCCTCATACCCAAAACCTGGGTGTGAGTATGGATACTGCAACGTGCACCTGCCCAGCCTGTTCCCAACCCCAGTTCTCATGAGTACTGGGGAACTTCCATGGTCATGCCATCTCAGCCCATCATCCACCTCCAGCTCTTGAGCAGACCAGTGGATATTGTAGTTTTGCAAGAGTGAGCCCACATATGCCCCACAGAATCTGCCACCAGACCTGCTTCTCTTGTGTGCTGGTTAGTGTCATGGTCCAGCTTAGCATCACACATTTCCTGTTCTAATACTCACTGATGGATAATGTGATCTAACTCTTCTAGGTTGAACCCTTGTTTTAACTCTACTGTGTGCAGGCAGGTGGTGGTTGGCAGTGATTGTTGCTAACTAGCCCAACTCAGGTCTTCCATGTGGGTGGGTGTATGGGTCTGACCCAGAAAGGTCCTGTAGCTTCCCTACTTGAAGCCACTCAGCTTCAGCCCCCTTGCTTACCTGCAAATACAGTGACCCTGTCGGCAGAAGTCACCCAGAAGTCATTTCTCCCCTGTAAGGTACTCTCTCATTGGTTCTCCTGCCCACACATCCTATACCCCCCTCCTGATCAATCCACAGCCCCCACACGCATGAGCAAATGGGTTCCCCAGCTTGGTCTTCTGGTTGGGCAGCATAGTGGCCTAGAGCCTTGCCTGCCTCTCCCCCTGGCACCACAGAACCAATCCTCTGGCACTCATGCTGGCCTGGGACCACACCCCTCTTCCAGTCAAGACTCAAGATTGTTAACAAGTCCACAAGCCAGACCGCCTTCACAGCATACCACACCAGCATGCCAGCCTGGGGTTCTAACACCCCCCACTCCACCTGCCCACCTTCCTCGGACCTAAACATGTGGGGGAGTTGTCAGGACTGCTCTGCTCACCCAGCACCAAAGCCTAGTGCTCATCTAATTGAAAAGATTAAATGGTTGGAAGTATTATCAATGCTGGTCATATTTCACTATTACAGCTTACAGCTAAATAATTGAAGCTAAGCAATTATCAAGAAAAGTATAGTTAGTAGAATGGTATTTGTCAGTTTTGAAATTTTCTTTCACTTTGTATTTTAAAGTCAAATGGTTGAGAGAGAGAGAGAGAAAGAGAGAGAAATCTTTCATCTTGTTCACCCCCAAATGCCTTAGAATACTATAGGGTACTATGCATTTACTCAAAACAAGCTAACATACTGGGAAGAATAAAAGTGATGTGAAAATTATTCCCTACAGCAGATGTTCTAATTCCTTTATGTCCTGAAAAAGGCAATTGGTTGGGGTTCCAAAAGAGCTGAAATTAAAAGAAAAGGATCAGGAAGGTGAGTCAGTCATTGTATCTTTTCTCCATTTGTTCCATTAAGTTATGGTGACTTTGGAGTAAAAGAAAAACTTAAGATTCCTTGAGACTCTGCAGAGGGAGACAGGCTATTTAGGATGCCACAGTTTCTCCCCAATGTCTACATTAGCTCAACTTCCCGCTTATTAACTCTTTTAGCAAAACTAGCAGTGAGATGCTCATTCATAGCATCCTTTCCCGCTGAGGAAACCGTGTCAGAGACCGGCTTAGGAATCCCTCTGGCTTGTCTACACTAGAATCAACTTCCTGACGTTGGGAAGGGGATTTCATTCTCTTATTTTTGTCCCCTTGGATAGTTGAACTTGGTTGTAGCCAAATGTACGAAAGTCAGTGAGCTAATCCTTCCTTACTGACGTTCTGGTCTAAATTTTGTTTGCTAATAAAGAAACTTTGGCCTTCATCTACTTATACTAGTTTCTTAAACAGAGTTATTCATATTTCAACATTCAGCTGGATCTGTGGAAGAAATAGATTCTTGTTCCCACAAACACCCATACCCTACCAAGTGGCTTGGGCCCTGCAGGGAAGCAGCACGGTGGACAAGGAGAGCCGAGGCTACAGTCAGACACTTGAATTTGAAACTTCAATCTGATCTTCTTGAATCTTAGCATCTTCGTGACTTTGAAAAATTTATTTCACTTCCATTATGTATATTTTCTCATATATGGCTTGAAAATATTAAGATTTGTCAATGCTGTTGACAAGATTTAAATGGGAGGATGAATGGGCATCTTCTTACTCTGTTGGTTCTCTCCCAATGTTCTTTGTTATAATTGGGTAACCTGGTTCATTTTGTCCTTCAATCCCTCCACACTATCTCTCACCACACTTTATCTTACAAATTTATCTAGGATGATTAGACAGAGTTAATATGACAGGGAACATTTACTCTAGCTCTGGATGATTTTGCTTTTTAAAATAAAGTAGTTGTTTGCAGCCTGGTTTGGTAGCCTAGTGGTTAAAGTCCTCGCCTTGTGTGTGTTAGGATCCCTTAAGGGAACCGGTTCTAATCCCTGCAGCTGCGCTTCCCATCCAGCTCCCTGCTGGTAGCCTGGGAAAGCAGTTGAGGATGACCCAAAGCCTTGGGACCCTGCACCTGCATGGGACACCCAGAAGAGGGTCCAGGCTTCTGGCTTTGGATTGGCGCAGCTCTGGCTGTTGTGGCTACTTGGGGAGTGAATCATCGGAAGAAGGTCTTCCTCTCTGTCTCTCCTCCTCTCTGCAGATCTGACTTTCAGGTAAAAATAAATGAATCTTTAAATGATAGTTCTGTTATCAGTAGACTTAGTTATTAAAGATGTTTCTGAAAAAAAAAAGAAAGATGTTTCTGCAGACATTCTCTTGTAGCTTTGACTGGCATTCACAAGTTAGTTCACTGAATATAGGGAAGCCATCAGCAAATGATTTCTGTATACAATTTATTTATCAGACCAAATGAGTTCAAATTTAGGGTGCTATATCTTCCATTTCTTCTCATGGAGAACTTGCAATAAATAAACTATTCAAAACTAAACAGTCCTTTCATTTTTCCCACAAATCCCTTTGGTTAGCTTATTATGAGAAATGTAGGAATGATTTAAATTATAATTACATAAGTATAAATTTTCAAAGACTATAGACCTGATTTACATAGTATATAGTGCTGTTTTTATGAGTTACTGCATTTCAGAGACTAAATATATGTTTGGAATATAAATCATATTTTATACTTTTGGGTCTGGAAAATTTATTTAGAAGATTCACTTGATTTGTGATTGGTATTGTTACTAATGTACATGTGTTAAAGGAATTTCTTCATATATGAAGAAAATATTCCGCATGAATTTTTGGGGTGTTAGTAAAGTGTTACTATCAGTAAAAATACTGCAGAACTTCATAATGATAGCAGACAAAGAAAGTGTATTCATTTGGCATAACACATTTCTTTCTTTCAAGTTAGTGGTATTTTAAAAGGAACGTACCGGACATCTTCTGATCAATCTAATGAAAAGTTTCAGTTTCTTTTGATGTTGTAAATGATCTCCTTGAGTGGTTAGAAAATATAAATGAGCAAATGAGTTGCTGTGCCCAAGCTACTTGAAATGTTGAACATTAAAATCAGTCATTCTCTTATCTATAAAATATTAAGTCACTGATTTTACTTTATCTTGCTTTTTATTCCACATTAGCCATTTGAAATGAAGGCAAACATAACCTTCGTTGCTTTTTCTAGTGTGTGTATATTTCTTTGCTGAGAATTTAAACATCTCAGGGTTATAGATGTCCTGTTGGTAGATATTTCTCAAAAAAATTACAACTCAACTGTATTGTGTATCCGCTATTAAAAAAAAAAACCCAGAAAAACAAAACTTGTGTTTGATTCAAGTCTCTAATTAAAATAATCTCTTGTTTTATAGCTACATATGGATGATGTAAACCTTTATTTAGAGCAGTGACTTCACTGGAATTGAAGAGTAAAAATTAAGTCAAACTGGCCATTCACAGAACACTTGAATTATATTTTAATTTCACTTTCCTAGAACTTTATGAAGCCCCTTCATATAAAAATACAAAATAATTGTAAGAAGATAGTGCAATATGAGGGTGCTGAAGGGCATGCATATTGTAAGTGTATTGTGATGTTTTTCTCTATACTTTTAAATTTCACTCATAAGTTCTCTATCAGAAGTTTCCTATTGCATATAGTTATTTCTGAATTTCACATAAGCTAAGATCTTTTTGCCTGTCTTCCTCAATATTACAATAATGTTCTCCTTTGTTTTACTGTTATAATTTTTCAGTTTACTAGTTTTTAGATGTTAACCAATTTGAATTTTATGTGAGTCACACAAGAGTCAGGTTTTTCCATAGGTGTTGAGCTGGATGCATGAAGAGTATTTGTCACATTTGTCACATTTATTGACACATACTTTTGTGAAACTTGTATATGAATGTTCTCCTACATTTATGGATTAGTATTTTATTTGGTCTTTTTTCATCTACTGGTCTTTACCTTTGCTAATGATAATGCTATTTTAATCATAATTTTTATTGATATTCTTGTTCAATATAACAAATAATTCCTTAGATTTTTTTCTTTAAACTTTTTTGATCATTCTCTTAAATTTATTCTTTTTCATGAAATTCACAATTGTTTGGTAGGAATCCTATCACTCATTTGTCCTATAATAAATTTAATTAGAGATATACTATATGTACAAATTATATTGGATAAAATTGATGCTTTTAGAACTTTATTGACTTTTACTATGTCTGTTTATCAGTAACTTATTTAGAGGTTTTTAAGGATCTAAAGCAATTTTATAGGTTTGTATAGTTGTATATGGCTCTTTTTATATTTATATATGGGAATAATACAGTTTTTATTTCAGTAGTACTTTGAGTAACCTCTTTCAATCTAGCACCTACATAATTATATCTAATGTTTAGAACTTGCTGACTTCTGTCTATTAACACTATAATTTAATTGCCTAGTCTACTTATGAATTTCAAAGCTTTTCACTTGATTCTCTTGCTTTAATAATTCTATATTTGCAAAGCATAATAATTTGCAGGTTTGATTTTCAACATTTAGCCCTCTCTCATTTTTTTGGCTTGCTCTATTTGACTAGAAACTTGAGAGAACAGAATCTTTTAAATAATGTAAGCTATAGCAAATATCCTTTTGTTATTTATGCCTTTAATAGAAATAGCTCTAACTCACTAGCAAGAATGGTGATGCTTCTTGCTTTTCTCTCATTCAGACTAGCATTAAGGAAATTCATAATCACGTAAGTTACATTTAATGGCTCCTAACCATCTGCAGAACTACCTGTGACTGTAGGAGTTTATGCATGGCTTCCCGATGTGTACCTTAATTACTTTCCTTATTTGCAGTTTTTCCTTCATCTTTGCCTTCCTCTTTCTTCTTCCTTCGCATTTCTGGGGATTATCTGTTATGGGATTACATTAGCAGTGATAGGTTTGAATGATGTGGAATAGATGCTAACAGGTGTCTTTCACTAGCAGTTATGCAGGCTCGCAGTTATAGCCTTATTTTAACAGAAAATACAATTTTAAAACTGGTGAAAGATGTAGCCTTGCTAGCTTTAAATTTCATAAAGTAGTCGACAAGCAACTCTGTAGTATTACAAATTTATGCAAGAAGGAACAATTTAATTCGTCTAAAGTGGAATGATACAATATATAGTCACTGCAACAGAGGGAAAATAGCAGTGAGTGTACATGCTTAGAACCCTGTCCTCTGCTTCCTTAGTTCCCAGAGGATGATTGCAAGCATCCCCCCTGTGAGGCAGAGGGAGCCAGGACAGTGACCGTTTACTCCTGGGCCTCACCTTCCATGTGCCCACTGGACAAGCGGTTGTGGATGTTTTCAGCTGGTAAGATTCCGCTTCAGCTTCTCTACTGCACAAACCAAACCCCAGAATGTGACCCTATCGCCAAGGGCCTCTGGTACATTCAGGAATTTCTTTTTCATGCTTCCAGTTGGCTTCCAAACGTAGCCTTCTTTAGAAAGGGCAGTCTTTCTCTCTTTTTTTCTTATTTACATAACGCCAACACATTTCCTGTATTTTTTTTATCTACGATTATAAGAACATAATGTTGCAGCCAAGCCTACCCACTTCCCTTCCTTGCCCCTTTGGCTTCACTCTTCCTCCCTACCCTCATCCTCCAGATAGGGGAATTAACATGATCCTCCAAAGCGATTTCCAAATGCTGCCTGCTTCAAGACTTTTCATGGTTCTGAGTTGGAGTTTATGATTTCAATTTAGTAAATTTTAAAATTATTTTTGGTAAGTAGTTTTTAGAGTTGTCTGAATGGTGTGTTTTTTTTTTGGTATTACCATGGTTGAAAAAATGTTAGGTTATTTTTGCTGTATTTTTTGGCTATCGTTGAAGTGTTTTTTCTTTAATGGCCTGTTTGCATGGTACCTAGATTTGACCTTCACAATTTCCAGGAGTGAATAGGATGGATATTTCAGACAATTACAGCGAACATTCATTTACTAGTAAAGAAAGGAAGTAACACATTTACCATGTTGTATTAAGTGCCAGCGACTTCTGGATGTTTCAAATTTCTCTATAACTATGTGGGGTAGAAGGAAGGTAGTGTTATTTTTGACAGAGGAAGTAAGAACTTAGAATATTGAAATGCATTCTTCTTGGTCATGCAGCTAATTAAGTGGCAGAACTTGCAAAGAACAGAAGTCTGCCTAGCTGAACACCTCATGTATTTTTCCAGAACTTCACTGCTTTTTCTAATGCATTTATTGAATAAGTATAATACTTTGTGGCATACTTAATGAGAACATTGTCAAATAGTTATTAATGGCTTATTTGAAAGTTATTATTTTTAATAAGGTTTGGTTATTTTAATTTCTTAAAAGCACATGCTAATCAATTTTTTTGCTTCCAGCTCATAATACAACAATAATTTCAAATTAATTGAGTGTTATCAATAATTATAAAAGTTCTAATGGAAATTATTAACTCTGAGCTGGCACCCCTATGGGATGTCAGTGCTGACAAGCCATTGAACCATCATGTCAGGTACACTGTGCTTTTCTTAAGAAGAAATGTTTAGTGATTCATAAGGCTGTCTTGGAATTTACGATACTTTGGATCCCAACTGCTAACAGAAAATGTAACTTCTTGAGATCTGTTTTGTACGCATTACCTAGTCTAATCTGTCTTTATGAAACAAAGCATATACCCTCCCGCCCCCATGGGCCCAGCATGGTGGCCTAGCGGCTTAAATCCTCCCCTTGAACACCCCAGGATCCTGTATGGGTGCCAGTTCTAATCCCGGCAGCCTCACTTCCCATCCAGCTCCCTGCCTGTGGCCTGGGAAAGCAGTCGAAGACAGCCCAAAGCCTTTGGGTTCCTGCACCCACGTGGGACACCTGGAGGAAGTTCCTGGCTTCCAGCTTCGGATTGGGGCAGCACTGGCCGTTGTGGTACTTGGGGAGTGAATCATCAGACAGAAGATCTTCCTCCCTGTCTCTCTTCCTCTCTGTATGTTTGTCTTTCCAATAAAAAAAAGAAATTAAAAAAACCCCAAAAAACAAAGCATATACCCCCCATACACACACACATACACACCAGCATAATCCATTAAAAAAAAAGATTTATTTATTTATTGGAAAGTCAGATATACAGAGAGGAGGAGAGACAGAGAGGAAGATCTTGCGTCCAATGATTCACTGCCCAAGTGAGCGCAACGGCCGATGCTATGCCGATCTGAAGCCAGGAGCCAGGGACTTCTTCCGGGTATCCTACGTGGGTGCAGGGTCCCAAAGCTTTGGGCCGTCCTCCACTGCTTTCCCAGGCCACAAGCAGGGAGCTGGATGGGAAGTGGGGCTGCCGGGATTAGAACCGGCGTCCATATGGGATCCAGGTGCGTTCAAGGTGAGGACTTAAGCCACTAGGCCATGCCGCCGGGCCCAAGCATAATCCGTTTTTATCAACTGCATGATTTATTCCTTATCCTTGAATTTCCCAGACTGATTTACTAACAGTTTTCTTTAGGTTTTTATCTTCTGGCTCGTACTGTTTATGGATGTTTACATGTTGAGTTTCAGTTAAGTTTGGTGGTGTGGTGACTTACATGACAGCTCTTTTGGTTCAATAATTTATTTTCTAGTTTGGGTCTTTGTTGGATAAGAATTTCAGGAATCCAGATATTTGTAGATTGACATCTTCAGTGATGGAAAATTCTGATAATTTTTGTGCATATTATGGTTTGTGTAAACTTTGAGAAGACCTTGCAGTGAAAAAAAGCACAACTTTCTTCAGGTTGCTTATGGCTGCATCTGATGACTAAACTATTGCTGGTTTTAATCAGGAAAATTATAATCTGTTGATCTCTATTCCATTTTGATGAGGCACATCATATACTTCATGCTTGCAATATTGGTTTTTATTAAGATTCCCTTACTATATTGAAATATCTAATTTTCTAACAATGAGAGTGACTGAATGCAATATTGATAATTAGCAGAAAAACCCGTTGTTTCACTATTTCTTTGAGTGAGAAGTAATACTTTTGATGGAAAAATGGCTCAACAGTTTGTGAGATAGGGCAGGTATCCTAAGTGATAATTAAGTTGCCACTTAAGGTGGCTGCCTTCCATACTGGGCTGCCTGTCTCCAGTCCCAGCTCCCCTGCTGCCAATCCTGTTTCCTGCTCATGTATCCCTTTGGGGGCAGCAGCAGATGGCTGAAGGAGTCTGTCCCTGCACCCCCATGGGAGACCTGGTTTGAATTTCAGGCTTCTGGCTTTGGCCTTGCTCAGTCCTGCTGTAGGCATCTGAACAGTGAATCAGCAGATGGAA
Source organism: Ochotona curzoniae (assembly GCF_017591425.1). Classification (NCBI taxonomy): domain Eukaryota; kingdom Metazoa; phylum Chordata; class Mammalia; order Lagomorpha; family Ochotonidae; genus Ochotona; species Ochotona curzoniae. The sequence continues at coordinate 691,809 of NW_024466352.1, read as the reverse complement.
GAGCTGTCTGTATTTCAGTGTTTCCAACTTTGTGAAAATAAATAAAGTCAAATAAAAAAGAATTTATGAGCTCAGACTCTTCAGCCAAACCTGAGGTTAGTGAAGAAGAATAATTGCACAAGGGTCTCAATGCAGAGGATAAAACTTGACATACCACAAACCAGCCAGGAACTGAGTGTAGTGATGGCTTGTTTTGCTTGCAATGAAAAAAAAATGTCTTACATGTACTTTGGATTAGTTGTCAACATGTAGAAGTTGGCAGTTTTACTGAAAATCCAGTTTTTTCTTTTTTCTTTCTTTTTTTTTTTTTTATTCTAGTGAAAGCTGAGAAACATGAGGCCCAAATCCAGCAGCAGAGCTTACTCTAGCCATGGTTCCTTGCTTGCCTGCCTTAGAAAGACTGCTTCGGTTGCCATATGGAATTGCATTTCTATCATTATTTGCATATGCTTTCATAGAGTTGAGAATGAATTTGGTATACTTAAATCTTATCAAAATAGGGAAAATAGATGATAAGCTCGAGAGTACCATACAGGAGGAGAGCATATTTATTTCCGAAAGGGAAGATCATTCCTATGTGTTTAATAGAGAAGAGGATATTTTGTGCCAAAATTCACTTAAAATACTACCATGTAGGCAATCAGAGTAAGAAGTATAATAGACACATGAAGAAATTCTTTGATGAGAAATTTGATGTGAGAAAAGCATCTGTTTTTTTTCCCCCCACTGGGTTTGTTTCTGACTTGAAAAAAAATGAGTAACATTGTTATAAATTCAGCTAATTGTCATCTCCAGAAGTTACCTTGGCATCAGAAACATTGTCACAGATGGGGAGTTCATAAAGGATTTTGGATTAAAGACGTGGAATTCTGTGTCCTCAACAGAAAAAGAAATCATCTAAATTGTCAGATTTAGTTCAGTCCAGAAATCTGAGTTCATAACATTCAAGAAACAGCTGAGAATCTAATAGATATGTCAGGGGAAACAGCTATAATATTTGAGTCATATTCTATTGAAGCTAACAGAAGTTCAGCTATAATGAATACCACCTGGTTAACCATATTCAGATGTTTTAGAAATGAGACTGAAGAATTTTGCATGAGAGGCACAGCAACAGAAAACAAGGTCTCTCGCTGTGTTCAGGAGCATTGAGCTGCTTATTGAAGATTTGCCATGCAACTTGAGGGAGCAATTGCAGATGGCACCTCTGTGGAAATCTGCATCAATCTCATCTCCTTCTGAGATGAATGTCTCATTTGAAGGGACACATTGAAAATTTCCAGGAATTGCTTTTTAAAAAAATTTATTCTTATTTTCCGTTTTAAAATTTTGCAAATATATGGCTTTCTCCCTCTGCCCTCCCGATCCCCCTCTCTCCCCAGCGAAATTTTCCATCAGGTGTAGTCTTGACTCCAGCTTTCTGCCCTTTATGTGTGGGTCATGATGCTATTAGCATAGGCAATGGCAGAAAGTTTAACATTTTGTTGTCTAGGTATATTTAGAAGTTTCACTGGGTCCTACCTTTATTCAGTGGTAGAGATGCATTCTGTCAATTTTCTTTTGTAGCAATGAAGAAGGACAGTAACCCTACCTTTGTTGGAGTAAATAACAATTCAAGCTGGAGATGCTCCTGTGATTTGAAATGTAGGGCTTGAGATACTAGAAGCACATCATTTAGTAAGTTATCTACCGCCTGCTGCAGAGACTGGATGACCCAGCTATGCCAGTTCAGCCTGCTGATTTTAAGTCTTGAAAGAAATGGGCTTGATTGTGCAATTTTGGCAAAATCTTTGCTTCAGCTTACCAGAGGCTAAGGAATGATAATTCCAGATTTTTTTATGTTAAAGTTTATCTAGCTACAATAAAAAAAACACCCCTTCACAATGGTTACAAATGACTTAATGTGTCCATTTCAAATGAAATTGTATCTTCGGGAAACTCATTTGACAAGGAAGTATTGGTTTACTTTCCTTTGATCAAAACTCCTTCCAGAAATGACAATTAAAGCTTAAGCTGTTTCCCAAAAACTGAAGTTAAGACTGCATTCTAGAAAAGATCCTTTCATTTTCAACTTTATGAAAAGAAACCAATATCCAGTGTAAACATTCTCAATTTACATAAGCCATATGATGAAACAGCTTCAAATGGAAGTTTCTGAATTGCAAAAATAGCAAAACACTAAATAGAAATTCTGGAATTTAATAAATATTTCTGCGAAGTTTTCTTAGTGGTAAAAAAATTATGCAAAAATTTTATATGTGTCCAGATATACTTCTGTGTATGAATGACTAGTTTCTTTCCTGAGTAAAACTAAGTAAAACTAAAGGATTCAATAGTGACTTTTGTACTGCATATAATAAAAGAAGAATATGCAATTAGACATGGCTGCCTTGGTGTAGAATAGGTGAATTTTCCTGTTCTAAATCAAAGGGGCAATTAACCAGAAAAAAGAAAATCAATAATTAATGATATTTCATCTTTAATACACATATTTAAAATTCAAAACATAAGCTCCAGTATAATGCATGTCTGTAGTATAATGTGTTTGAACCACAATGCAGTAAAAGTAAAAAAGAAAAGAAGGCTAAACTTTCAGAGGTTTGATGTGTTTAATTTTTGTTGACCGTTGGTTTACTTTAAATCTTCCATCACTTTGCTGAAGTACAGGTACTTGGACTTCAGATCCTTGACTCAATGCTTTGTCTTAGTGAATGATCAACAATCCAATTTTGCCCCCTGTATGTCTCGGTAATAATGACTGGAAACTAATGAAGACTACATTTTCTGGACTGGAGCAGCCCGATCACTCTATCTGACATGACAATGGCTTTGGCTGTACACTGCCTAGTTACTTCTGTATTTACCTTGCTTTAGAATTGCTAAAATTGTGTGTGTTCTTTTCCAAATGCTGCAAGTTTTAAGGAATTTGAAGTAAGTCTTGAATGGCATGTAAGTAGATCACACATTGTGTTCCCAGCTGAGGTTCGCATATTATAATTTAGTGTTTTAGAAAACTTCACAATGACTGCAGTTTAGAAAACATTAGTGCTTAGAACATAGTGGATACTTTATAAATGTCTGTTGAAACAAAATCTCATCTTCGTCCAACATACAGTAGTCAGGCCAGGCTAAAGTGTGTTGTTGGTAACACCCCAGTGATTTAACACATCAAAGGTCTTTCTGGATTCTGCAATGTGTCATTGTGGTTGGCAGAATGTTCTTCAGCTGGGCTGGTGGAGGCCTCACAGTTTTGTATCAATGTCCTCTAGAACAGAGATCCAGGTAGTGGAAGAAAGAGACTGGAGACTCATGCATAGATGTTTCAGCACTCATTTCTTTTGGCAGAAGTAGTTACATGTCTTTACCAGACTACAAAGGGGAGCCTGAGAGGTGCTGAGGAGCAAATGGATTATCTGGTCAATGGTAACTGTCCCTTGTAATGGTGAGGAAACTAGCAACTAATTGTTATTGCGTAACTGATTGTTGTGCATGAGGCTTTTAGAACTATTATCAAGCTCTTGGATACACATTTCCAAATGTGAGAAGGAGCTCCTCTCCCAAGAGAACCACAGGGGAGGGTGCTGTGTCATACATCAGAGTTTTCTTGAAATTCACAGTTTCTGTCGCATTGTATGAAGTGATTATTTAAAGTGCTGTTTAGGGACCTATGGAGGGTTAAGCCACTATTAGTGATGCCTGTTTCCGGTATGGGTACAGGTTTGAGTTTTAGAAGCTCCATTTCCAATTCAGCTTCCTGATAATTTGCCTGCCAAAGCAGCAGAAGATGGCTGAAATACTTGGGCCCCTGTTTTTCACGTTGGAGATCCAGAAGCTCCTGGTTCCTGACATCAGCTTGGCCCACCCGTGAGTGTGTGTGTGTGTGTGTGTGTGTGTGTGTGTGTGTGTGTGTGTGTGTGTGTATGTGTGTGTATGTGTGTGGTGGCCAATTGGGGAGGAAACCAGCAGATTGAAGCTCTCTCTCACATCCTCTCCCTCTCTAACTCTGCCTTTCAAATTAAAACAAACAGATATTTTAAAAAACAAGTTTCTTTGAATCATTTTGATTATCAGCAGTACATGGGCACATGCAATTTGATAGATGACAGTGGATATTGTTGGAGGTCAAGATGGGTCTCACATATTTCTTCTTCTTTTTTTTAATTTTCAAGAAAGTTCAATTTTCTGCCCTGAAATAAAGACCTCAGAAGTAAGACCTGTGGAACTCATTTCTAATTATGTTGCAGGCTTTATAAAGGATACCGGGTTACTTTCCACACTGATGATATGGTCTTGGGGCCTTGGCCTAGCTTTTTCCAGTGGAAGTCAGATATTTCTAAAGTTAATGCATATGGATTTTTACTCCTTAAACAGAAAAATGGTGCTAGTTACTAAGAAACCAACATTCTTGTATCTATAGAAAAATCTAACTCTTTACTTCTGAATAAAATACATTTGTGCTCTATTCAAATTATTCTTTCTGCAATTATGGATCTTCACTAAGGCATTTATTGTGAAAGCCATAGAAAAATCACTAAATAGCCAAGAGGAAGGAATTAAAAAAAAATAATCCAGGCATCAGTGTAAAAGAGAAGAAACCAGGACAAGGCTGCATGTTCTGAAAACCATTCAACAACTTGAGTAGTCAAAGCAAAACCTCAGGCTGGTTAGAACTAAAGCAGTAGGGGTTCAGAGGCAGGGATTTACTGAAAAGATCTATCAGCGTTAGAAGGGACATGACATAGTGGGGATCTCTTGCAGAGGAAGATTGGGAAGTTAACACATTTTCTAACTCCGGTACAGACTAATGGGTACATGGTGATTCCATTAACTGAAGCAAAAATTACCAGAGGAACAGATTTAGGGAAGAGGAAATGTATACAATAAGGTGAAAACCATCAGCAATACTGCTTGTCAGAGGTGAATTACACGGATTTGGCAGGTCTCTTGTACGGGAAAAGAACTTTACAGCAGCCTTTCAGCAGAAGGTTGGGAATCACAGCATCAGTACAAAACCTCTGTGAAGAATGCCCTGGATGAACTAGCTGACAGGAACTCAACACCTTTTTAAAAATTTTTATTTCTTTTAAAAATTCCATTTTTTTTTGAGAGGAAGAGAGGAACAGAGAGCAAAGGAGAGAAGGAAGGGAGAAGAGAGAAAAGGAGAGGTATAGTTTCCCATGCACAATTTTAATCCTGAAAGTCTGCATCTGTCAGGCTGGGCAAGACAGAAGCCAGAAGCCGGAAACTTGGGAACCAAGTAGTTGTGCTTGAGTCATCACCTTCTCTCTTCAAGGATGCGATTTAGCAGAATTGGGAGCAGAACCAGGACTTGACTCCAGTCCTGGTGTGCAGTGTGCGCATTTCCATGATTTTAACTGCTGCACCAAATTTGGACCCCCAGGAATGAAAATTAAAGTGAAGGAAGCCTGTATCTTTAAGCTCTATGCTGAAGGATTTAAACATTTTATCCAGGACAATCAGTCAGGAAAGTTGTGTAGCACAACCAACGCTTGGCAAATTGTTTGAGAAAATTCTGTTCATAAATAAGCAGTAATGGTTCCACTTTTGTGGTGATATGACAGGAAATTGTCAAGCAAGAAAACCATAGTCATTGATTTAATTGGAAGTGGTATTCCTATCACTGCAAGGGTATTATATTTGATTCTTCTCAGATTTTATCCATTCTTAGAAGACTGCAACATAGTTTTCTTTTTGATTCCTCTTGTGTTATTTCTCATCCAGTAACAATTGCCCAGCTGTTAGTATATCCAACCAGTGGCTTTTTTTTTTTTTTCTGATCATAAAAGTTTTCCCATAAGATTTCAGTCCTGTGGTTTTTACACCATCCGGGTCATCAACAAAGAGCTTCAAATAGTGCATGGCCTAACATAATGCTCTCCTACTGTGCTGCCTGCCCTTGGGTACATCGGCCTTCCTGTGTTGATTTTTCTGAGAGATGTATTTGGGATGAATGGAACTAGCTGCAATATGCTCACCAGAGGAGTTGAGAAATGAAGCAACACATTTTTATTTAGAGTATTTTGTTTTATAAAGAAGAGAAAAAGTCACATCAAAACAAGGGGTTGTGTGATATCAAAATGAAAAACAAAAGCAAGGCAAAACATGCACTTCAAAGCCTGGAGTTTTCATGATCGTCAGCAAAGCAAAGGAAAGTAATTATAACCTGCAAAGCACAAATTAAATAGGATGTTAGTGGTAATCAAAGCAAAGAGTTAAAGTCCAAAAGTGAAGCCTGGGCTTTACAAAACGTGCTGTTGGAGGGACAAAAAGAGATCAGTGACTGATTCTCCTGTAACCCAAAATATATCCAGAAATAGTAACATCTGTGTAACTGCTCTTTGTGGTCTTTGTCTTTCACTGTTTTCCCTAAAATGCAAGTCTTCAAATGACATAGTGGAGGCATGCAGTCTTCCTGCCACAGCGACCATTCCGGAGGACAGCTTACAACATTCTTGTGATTTGTGCATCGGGTTATTGTGTTATCAAACTCACAAGGCCAAGGGAGTTAGTTCTCAGAGGACAAAAATACTGTCGTTTCCAGAAAGCACTTTCACAGCATCACAGCTCTTCCTGATGCGGTTGGACATTTGTATGTTTTCTGGAAGAATGCATCAGCTTCCAGCCTTCCTGCAGGGACTGCCCTTCAGATACTGTACACCACAATCTCCGTCTACTGTATCAGCAAGATGGGGCAGATCCTGAAACCGGAGCTTCAGCTGATGCTTGAGGTAACTTAGGAACACATAACATCCACTCTCTTTGTAATTTGGGCAGCGCTATCTTAGAGAATGCTTGATGAGCTAGGTGATAGTGAAATTCAGTCTCCCAGACAATGTGTGGGCATTGTCAGTTTGTTAGGAGGCTGAGGTGAGTCGCGCTGTCAGTGCAAATTGCCAGTAAGCTAAATCAAGACAGAAATGCACTCGTTAAAGGAATTGCTCTCACTATGGGAACACGCTGGTGGTTTTGTTGGGAAGATGGTATGTTTTCAGAGAATGGCGAAGAGCAGAGAGCCTTAAAATTCTTGATGCTTCTGAAATAGTTTTATTTGATTTTAGTCACAATAAAATGTCACACTCTTCCTATTTTAATATTTAAAAGTGTAACTCTTGAAAATGAAGGTATTTTCTGGGGCTGGTGTGGTGGTACATCAGGCTAATTTACCTACAGCATCAGCAGCCCACTTAATATGGCTGCATGTCCTGGCTATTCCACTTCTGATCCAGCTCTCTGCTTGTGGGCTAGCTAATCAGTGAAAGATGGGCTAAGTCCTTGGGGCCTAGACCCATGTGGGAGACCCAAGGAAGTTCCTGGCTCCAAGATTCAAATCAGTGCAGCTCTCTGGCCATTGAAATCCTTTGGGGAGTGACTCCATTGATGGAAGACTTACCTTTCTGTGTATCTCCTTCTCCATAGCCAATGATCTCACTCTACTGAAAATGCAGATCTCTAATTTGGAACTATAACTTTCATGTTTCTAAATAGGGATATACTTTTGCATTGTATTCCCACTTGCCTTCATACTTGACAACCCTTACAACTGTTTGGTTCTTTAGATAAGTCAGAGGTTAGTATGATCAAGGAAGAAAGGAGAGCTCATTTAATGAGGACATGGTACTGATACGGATATTTATGACCAAGATGAGTAAAATGTTATTGCTTTCAAGGATTCTGATCTGAGTAAATGGTCTCTAGTTGTGATGATTTTGTTGCAAATGGGGGAATTTCATTCTTTTTAATGGATGAATAATGTTCCACGAAGTAGATGTACCATAGCTTCTTTATCCATTTCTCCGTTGACAGGCGTCTGGGTTGTTTCCATATCTTCACTATTGTGGATTGTGTTGCTATAAATATAGGGTTGCAGGTCACTTTCTCATATGCAGATTTCACTTCCTTTGGCTATATTCCCCAGAGTGAGATAGCTGGGTCATATGGCAGATCAATTTTCAGTTCTCCTAGGACTTTCCATTCTGACTTCCATGAAGGTTGTACTAGCCTGCACTCTCACCAACAGTGAAGCTGAGTGCCTTTCTTCCCACATCCACACCAGCAGGTGTTGTGAGTAGATGTTCGAATTTAAACCAATCTCACTAGAGTTAGGTGGAACTCACTGTGGTTTCCATTTGAAGTTTCCATGATAGCTAGGGATCCTGAGCATTTTTTCATATGTCTATTAGCCATTTTAATTCGTTCTTTTGAAAGATATCTGCTCATTTCCTTCACCCAATTTCTTCATAGGGTTGTTTGTTTTTCTATTATGCAGTTTCTGAAGCTCTCTGTAAAATCCTGGATATTAGTCCCCTACAGGTTGTGTAGTGTGCAAAGTTATCTCCCATTCTTTTGGTTGCTTCTTCATTTTGTTGATTTCTTGCTTTGCTGTGCCGAAGCTTCTTAGTTTGATGGAATCCCATTTGTTTATTTTGGCTTTCAATGCCTCTCTTGGGTGATTTTTCTAAAAAGTTTTTACTAATGCCTATATATTGTAGAATGCTTCCTACATTTTTCTCTGATACTTTGGTGGCTTCTGGGTGCAGATTTAGGTCCTTAATCAATTGAGAGCTGATAATGTGAAAGATGGGACTCTTGCTTTTTACTTTTGCAGGCTGATATCCAGTTGTACCAAGAGCATTTGTTGAGGAGACAAATCTTTGTTTGCTAAACTATTTTCGGTTTTCTTGTCAAATATTAGTTGGCTGTAAATGTGTAAGTTCCATTCTGTGGTTGTTTCTGATCTTGTGATTGATCTTTGTTTCTGTGCCATTACCAAACTGTTTCGATAACCACTACCCTATAGTATGTCTTGAGGTCCAGAAATATGATTCCTGTAGCTTTATTTTTAATTCTTCAAGATAGATTTGGATATTCATGGTCTTTGGTGTTTCCAGATGAATTTTTGTATCATCTGTTCTTTTTCTAAGAAGAATGTTGTTGAAATCTTGATTATATTATTTTTTGTAACACAGACATTTTGATGATGATTCTACCAACACAGTAACATGATAACACAGGAGCATGGGAACAGCGCAGATAATCAGTTGCAGTAATAATCGTTACTATGACAATGAGGTATCTATATTTAAATGATTGTGTCTTGCAGTGAGCATTTATCCTCTCCAAAATGACAGATTCTACAAGTTTTTTCTATTGAAGTGTTATCATTCTTTCAGAATTTTGAAATGACATTTAATTATATGCAAGGCTTATCAGAATTCACTCAATTTCAAATTGAAGTGGCCTGCTGTTTCATATTTAATTGTTGAATAAATTTACCATGACTTGTTGTAGAATATAGAGACTTGCTTTCATCAAGCAGGTATGAAGCAAGTTTCACGGTTTCACTTGAAGACTTAGATGGTCACTCCTTTTTAGTTATAATGAATTTATTCTATTTACTTTCAGGTTTTAAAAACAAATAATACATAGCTGTCTACATTGCTTGCCCCAGAAAGATTAATGAAAATGTTAAAAATCATTTTCTATCTGTGCCTTGGAAGATTACTGATTTCTTGGAATGATCACTAATTTAAGAATCTATTTCCAGTGGGTTTTCTTTTGCTGATTCTATGACTCACTGATAGTAGTATCTCTTCCTTTAAAGGAATCCAATCCTACTTGTCTTTGGGTTGAAGATCTGTTTGAAGAGGCTCTCTTTAGGAACCTCTTGGTAGTTGTGTCTGTATTTTGAAGTTGGATTCAGTATGTTTTTGCCAGTGTTTCTAATTGTTTTTGTCTTACTCTTTCATGTTGCTGTTAGATAAGAGCATTTAGGCATTGTTTTGTTACCTGTGAGCCTTGAATTATTTCTTTCATGCCAGTAAAATGGCCTTATTGAATGATATTGTTCTATCATACTGTTTCAATATTCAGGAAATTCTCCAAAGTTATTAATCCATCTTTTTTAAGATGAAAATGTGAAAGATGTGATAAAACAGGAATTTTCCTGTAACGGCCCTGGTAATGCGATATAAAAGCAATATGCTATGTGAAGCAAAATCAAGTTTTGACTTACTTGGTTTCTAATGTCTTTCTTCTGCCTTTGAACTGTAAGACTGTAGTTTACTCAGCAACCTGCAGTTTATAACTCAGCTGGTTATAATTGAATGGAAAGTTATTTTCATGGCATAATCCCCTTGGCTGGATTTCATTTGTAGTCATACATAATTACACAGTTGAAGAGACTGCATTTGTTTAGGATCCTATAATGTTTTTCTATAGCTGAGCAAGTGACAATCTTCCAATGACAAAAATCTCTTTAAAAAGGTTTCTAAGAGAAGAAAAGAGTTGTCAGTAATCTTAAGCATTTTGTAGTGGCAAGCATCTTTGATTCAAGTTGAGAAACTGAAAGTCAAGCAAGATGTGGGTGAGATGAAAAAGGAAAACGGAGCACTGTGGGATTATTTTTAGATGTGTTTTTAAAACAATGGCATTGTTGTGGATCAAATAGTAAACTTGGTGCCAAATAACTTGTAGTTTATTACTCATGCTTGCATTTGTAGAGCCATTCACCCAGGAAGTCTTACAAATTACAAAATGGAGTAATCTTCATTACATCCTTCTGAGATAGATGGGATTTTTATTATTCTCATCATTGACTAGGTGGGGGAAATTAAAGAATGCTGTGAAGGCAGAGAATGATTTTTTTCATATTTGTGCAACAATCACATAGTCGGGAGACTTACAAAATATCCTCACTGAAACCCTGAGCACGAGTAATTCCAGACACTGGCGAGGCATTGCATAATAAATATTTGGAAGTCAATCAATGAGCACAGCAATCTATTTGCTCACTGTTTCCACTTCTCCATCTCTAGTTGCTAACTGGAGTCTCAAAGACATGCTTTTTGGTGTTGTTGTTGTTGCTGCTGAGTGATTCTAAGAAGTAGACTGTTAGAGAGGGACAAGATCTCCGTATTCAGCTCATGTTTGTGTGCATTATCTTCTTGGGGGACGGGGATCTATGTCCTCCTCTCTCTTATGACCTCCCCTGGGACTTTGTTTCTTCCACTTATGGGATTAAGGCATAGGAAAGCATTAATTCTTTTTCTGCCCCTTACTCTGAGAGCCTCTGTGGTCTTTAGCAAAAATACTAAGCTTCCTTTATGATAAAAGTAAAATATTTTCAGTGGTCTTTTAAAAATATACATATATGTATATACTTAAACTCAGATGTCCAATGCAGTAAAACAGCTTCAGGTGCAATGCGTTGATGTCGCTGCCAATAGGTAATGGGAGTCAGGAGTCAGAGCCAATCCTCCAGGCACTCAGCAGAATGCATACCTTGTAGTTGACAGATAGCAATCAATGAAGCTTTAGTTTCAATGTGACACAGTTGCTTCAGCATTCACCTTGGGTTTAATGTTCCTGGAGCTTCGTCCAGTATACCAATGTATCTGTAATGAATACAAGTATCTGAAATGGTATCTAGGTCCTTTTATAAGTAAAAAGATAGGAAACTAGATTGTTTTAGAAAACCGAATGACAAAGATGTCTGCTTTAGCTTCTAGATATTTGCTTAATTATGTTCCTTGTTTTTAGGAGGACATTCTTGTGGTTAAAAAAGAAAGATAAAGGGAATCCTAAGGTGGTTTTTAGAAATGATGCTTTTTTCCCATCTTTCCTTTGAAAGGTAGAACTACAGAGAGTGGGGATAGAAATACAGAAAGAGATCTTCCATCTGCTGGTTCACTCCCCAAATGACCACCAGGCCAAAACCAGGATTCAGTAGTTTGATCAGGGTCTCCAACATGGGCACTGGGTCCCAAGAGTTTGGGCTGTCTTCCATTACTGTCACTGACATGTTAGCAGGGAGTTGAATCAGATGTAGAACATAAGGGAATTAATCCAACATCCCTATGGCATACCTGACCATGTATGCCACAATGCCAGCCTCAACCCCATGGTGTGTGGTGAGCTATGCCAATCTTTCTGCAGGGAGTTCTTTTCAGTGTAGAATAAGTCTAATTGATTAGAGGTTCCATTTGAGTTTCTGTGGGGCTTATTCTAGAAAATAGTATAAAAATATTAGTTAGAAAATTAAAATCTTACTTTCGTTTCTCCCTCTCTTTCTCTTCTTCTTCCTCCTTCTACTCTTCCTGCTCCTTCTCCCCTCCTCCCCCTTCCCTCCTCCTTTTCCTTCTTTCTCTTCCTCTATTTCAGATTCACTTATTTTTATTGAAAAGGCAGAATTACAGAGAGAAGGAGAGACAGAAAGCTCTTCTACCTGTTGGTTCACGCCTCAAGAGCTGAGCCTATCTGAAGTCAGGAGCTTGGAGCTTCCTCGGGGTCTCCCACACAAGTGCAGGAACCCAAGGCTTTGGGCTGTCTGCTACTGCTTTCCCAGGTCATAAGCAGAGAGCTGAATGAAAAGCGAGCATCTGGGACAAGAACTGGTGCCCATATGGGATCTTGGCACTTGCAAGGCGAGGGTTTAGCTGAGCCATTGCACTGGGCCCCAAATCTTATGTTTTGAAGTAGTGACTTAAAATTACTAAGTCTGAAGTATTAAAAAGAGTTAAGATTTATTTAAAGGATTTTGTGAAGAGTTAATATTCTTCACGGTAGTTAAAATTCATAATAAAAATGCATAAGTTTAGCTAATATTATAGTGTGGTTATTTATGTTGGTAAAAGACTTTTCATATAAGTTGGTACAGACTTGTAATGCCAATGAGGAGGAACACACAACATGGTTTGCTTTAGTGCCTGTGCCATATTTTATAAGTTTTCAGACATTATTTGCTCACAGGTCGGACTTTCAACAACTGCATTATTAATTTCTAATGATCAGAGAGAGTTACTTGTGCACTTTTTGTGTTGTTTTTGCTAGCAGGTACCTTTAGCGTCCTTGATAGATAGAAAGAGAAAAGAGAGAATAAAAAGTACATTTTCAAAGCAGGTATTTTACTTTCTGTAATAGACTCTTTTTAAACTTACTTTCCAAACATGGATTAATTGGTAAAAGAAGGGTATTACTCTTGTGTTAACAATATGAAATTTCTAAGTGAATTGTCCTGGATGTGTTTTGAGAAGAATAAAACAAGCAAATGGATTCCAATGTCCTTTTCTTTTGCTAAAGCGTGCTGGAGAGCTCTCTTAGCTGGCTTAGGACTAATAGGGTTAAGTAGTGACTGATTTCTTGTCTGCTGCTGTGTAAACATGGCCCCAGGGGTAGAGGTGTACACTGCAAAGGAATGTGAGATGATCTTTCCTCAAACGCCAGTTGTCTTTTCATTTTCTCATTTGCACCTGGCTTTTTGTGTGTGTTAAATCAGATGACTTTCTCTAACCTGATATTGATATAATATTATATAGGTAAACAAGAATATAGAAATTTGAAGTCCTGTTTGTATCACAGAATGATTTGATCACCAAAACTAAGTGATGTAAGATAACGGCTTCATCCTCTATTTCTCTGAAGTAATAGGGTTCTAACAAATGGTTGCTATTTATTTTGAATTTTTTTTTCCTTTATGATTAAAACATGGATATTGAATGAGAAAACCTTATAGGGTTTTCTTCAAATATCTTTGTTCTTGTTTTCTATTCTATTTTACAATTTAATTGGTGGTGGGATTTCCCTAGTCTCTTTTTGAAATATTTCAGAGTACCATGGATTTTCTGGTCACTGTAAGTAATTCTATCATGTTAAGCTGAATTTAATTCAGAAGATACAATATCAACTGATAAGTGTATGTCCTGAAGTAATCGCATTTTAAACTTGATTTAAATTACATATTGTTTTATCTTCCTAGCTGGAGTGTGCTGCAGGATAGAAGTCTTTGGTTCGAAAAGAGGGTAAGTAGAAGGATCCTGTACTTAGAAATTTCAAATCACGGGTGGGTCTCAGGACGGGGCGTCTCATGCCTGGATCCCGGACGGCCGCCATGGGCACATGGTGAGCCGTTCTCCCCGGGCCTGCTGGGTTTCGGGGGCCGCTTCCTTCGGGGTGAGTAGACCGAGGTGGGGAGGCCTCCGGGACTGGGCAGGTCCGGGGCCCACCCGCCGCCTTCATGGGGCGGTGAATGGGATTTGGGAGGGGCGCGACCTTGGGCCTGGGTTATTTAAACCTCCAGCAGCCTCCTGGCAGCTGGTGGGTCTCAGGACGGGGCGTCTCATGCCTGGATCCCGGACGGCCGCCATGGGCACATGGTGAGCCGTTCTCCCCGGGCCTGCTGGGTTTCGGGGGCCGCTTCCTTCGGGGTGAGTAGACCGAGGGGGGGAGGCCTCCGGGACTGGGCAGGTCCGGGGCCCACCCGCCGCCTTCATGGGGCGGTGAATGGGATTTGGGAGGGGCGCGACCTTGGGCCTGGGTTATTTAAACCTCCAGCAGCCTCCTGGCAGCTGGTGGGTCTCAGGACGGGGCGTCTCATGCCTGGATCCCGGACGGCCGCCATGGGCACATGTTGAGACGTTCTCCCCGGGCCTGCTGGGTTTCGGGGGCCGCTTCCTTCGGGGTGAGTAGACCGAGGGGGGGAGGCCTCCGGGACTGGGCAGGTCCGGGGCCCACCCGCCGCCTTCATGGGGCGGTGAATGGGATTTGGGAGGGGCGCGACCTTGGGCCTGGGTTATTTAAACCTCCAGCAGCCTCCTGGCAGCTGGTGGGTCTCAGGACGGGGCGTCTCATGCCTGGATCCCGGACGGCCGCCATGGGCACATGGTGAGCCGTTCTCCCCGGGCCTGCTGGGTTTCGGGGGCCGCTTCCTTCGGGGTGAGTAGACCGAGGGGGGGAGGCCTCCGGGACTGGGCAGGTCCGGGGCCCACCCGCCGCCCTCATGGGGCGGTGAATGGGATTTGGGAGGGGCGCGACCTTGGGCCTGGGTTATTTAAACCTCCAGCAGCCTCCTGGCAGCTGGTGGGTCTCAGGACGGGGCGTCTCATGCCTGGATCCCGGACGGCCGCCATGGGCACATGGTGAGCCGTTCCCGGGCGGCCAGTGTGCCATTGGTGCCAGGCTCTGCCTGCTGGCCGCCCGGCCCGGGAGCTCTGGGGATTTGGTTCTTTGAGTTGCTGCTTAATTAGCTCCAGGTTGAACCCATTGTTCTTCTTGGACCTGAAACAGGCAGTAACTCTTCCTTAGCAAAACTTGTAATCACTAATAATGCTGAGCACCAAATACCAGTCATGCAGAAGCTATGGCTTGGGGCTTGTCCTGCACAAGTAGCTCCAACAGCTGGCCAAAGTGTCAACTGGTAATGGAACAGAGTAGATTAGGCACGACTGAGCAAACCTTAGCCCACAAGTAAAACTAGAAACCAGGAGGGAGCAGAGGTCATGCCGAGCTAGGCTCTTGTACCTGCTGGTCTGTGGGAGCCTGGGACGCTAAGCCACAGTGTCTAAGGCAGAGTTCGGGACAGGGGAGGGGCTGTGCCAAGCTGAGTCAGAGCATCCATTGGCAGGCATGTGATCTATGGCTGGGAACAGACCCGGTTGGGGAGCAAAGGGGACAACCCTAGCTGGGCTGAGGTTCCCACCAAGAGGCGCGTGGCCTGGAAGGGGGCTGCGTTCTGATCTGGAAACAGTTGTAGTCTCCCTTGGCACAAGTGTGGACTGGGATTGAATGCACCGAACTGGGCCGGACCCCGACTCCCCCTGGTGTTCTGGAGGACCAGAGCAGATGTGGGATGGACTAGGCAGGGTCTCAAACCCCTACTGAGCCATGTGTGAGCCATACGTGGGTATGGGCAAACCATGTCTGGGCTGGAACATCCAACAGCAAGAACCAGATTGGGTTGAAGGCCAGTCAGGAAAAGCCACAGTTCCTGCTATGACAGGAGGTGGACTGAGTAGGGTTGGCTCATGGACCCACTGGTAAGCGTGAAACCTGGCATTGGGAGAGGTTCTGATGGAGGAGCCTGGGCAACTCCTCTGGCAGGGCACAGACCCAGCAGGTAAACGCAAGAAACATGATAGGAAACAGCCCAGAAAAAGCCATGGAAAACTACCCACTGGCATACAATTGGCAGACGTGGGGGCAAGACCAGGCTGAATCTGTCCACGTCATCCACTGGCAAATCCAGGCACCAGTGTGGGTCGACCCAGGTTCGGTCGCAACAAAGACTAGTGCACATTATGGAATGCCGAGGTGAGGTTGCCTGTACCGGAAGGGACCGCAGCGCCCAACCAGCCTGAGAACAAGAAAGGAAGTGGGCAGAGCTGGCAGGCGAATAAGGGAGGGTTCCTTTGCTGGACAGCTACTTCCACAGGAGAGCATGGGCTGGGATGGGGGCACACCAGACTAGGCAGAGCTACCACACCTGTGCGCCTCATGTGGACTAGATCAGGGAAAGGCCAGGCTGGGCGGATTATTCCTACTGGTGCAAACAAAATTAAAGTGGGCGAGGTTTGTTTGGGCAGCATCAACTGGAATCTGGGAGTGGGAGAGGCCTGAGAGGGAAATAGTGGGCTCATCCCTCTTGGGTTACCACTTCCATGGGAGGACATAAAACTAAGACAGCGGCTGGGGTGGAATGGGATGTGGGACAGACTGGATTACTGCTACACTTACTGGCAAACCAGGGTAGGGGGTGGGCCTGGTTGGGGTTATTGTGGGTCGCTCCAACCTAGGCTACAGCTCCTGCTGGTTTATGTGAGGGCCAAGTATGTGCTGGGCAGAACCAGGCTGGACTGCAACACCCATTGGTTCCAGTGGAAGTCGGGAGTGAAAACAGAACCAACCCAGGAATTGCAACCACCAGCTGATTGGAGCAATGGACGGTGCCAGGCCCTGTACTTGTTAGCACATACAAGAAGTTTCTTTGGAGATCTTCCTAATCTAAATGCTGGACTCAGAACCCTAACGAAGAAAAGAGAGAAGACAGAACAGTTCAACCAACCATCTCAGCTATGATGGACTATGTCAATCAGTGGATTTTTCAAAGATCTCATAGTGCTTGGAGTGGCAAGATTGACAGTGATTCATAACTGTGGCAATATCAGGACCACTTGAGCAAGAACCTCAGAGCATGCCCTATATCCGGGACCTGGGGAGGGTGGGAAATTGGGTGGGCTTCTCCCTTAAATACCCCCCTTTGAATATGAAGCTAACAATATGGAAAACATACTAGTATTATCCACTTTCCTGTAGCCCTTGAACCTTCTTACCCTAATTAACTATGTAAAGAATGTCAAAATAAAATTTATTAATAAGAAAAAAAAAAAGAAAAAAAAAAAAAGAAATTTCAAATCACAAATAAGCAGATCAAAAATACCCTTCCAATACTGCTGCTAGGTGTAAAAGTTTGGGGTGCTCCTCTTCCGTCCCCAGGCCCAGCAACTCCCACCAAGAATAGGGAAGTGGGGGAGGTGTGGGGATGATTTAGTTAGATTGGGTTGTTAGAGTGGGACCCTTATGATCAAATCATGGTTATTTTATAAGGAGAATACATAGAAAGGGACATACCCACTGTCCCTCTTCTTCCCATCTTTTCATGTAGCTCCTTTTCTTCACATGTTCTGCTATTCACCACCCTGTTCAGGTTGCAGAATAACAGGGCTCTCTGATCTTGAGCTGTGAATCTCCAAAACTGTGAGCTGAAATAAACCTTCCTTTATAAGCAGTTCCATTCAAATATTTTAGTTGTTACAATAAATGTTGACTAATACCATCAAGCTGTTTCTTTTTTTTTTTTTAATGTCTTCCCTGTTAATTTGATTTCTGCCCTTATCTGCATTGATCTGACTACATACATATTTAAAATGCAGAGACAGATGTTGCTCGTTTGCTGCTTAACTCCGCCCCGACACTCACAAGAGCCAGAATCCAGGACTCAATTTATATCTCCCGTGTAGGTGACAGGGACTGAACCTGTGTCTTGCAGGGTGCACACAAGCAGGGAGCTGGAATTAGAAGTAGAGCAGGGAGTCAAGCTCAGGCATTTTGGTAAGGATGTCAGTGTCGCAAGCAGGGATGTTCCACTGCACCAAATTCTCCCTCCTCCCTATCTTTCTAACCAAGGTTTAAAGAAGTTGAATGTAAGGAAAGAGAGTTGGAAAGAACCTGCATGCTGACATTACTGTAAAACGACTTTCTGCATCCCACTCTGATCCCTTCCCTCTTGTGTGCTTTGAAGGCTGTCACTGAGGGTAGTTCCAACGAGGAAATCAATCTGTTTTCTTCTATCTACTTCTTCCCACATTGCTATCCTTAGCTTGCTTTCTGTTTTCCTAGAAATCTTCTAGAGAAGAATTAAAAGTGACTCCAGGCTACAAATCCTTCTGTGTGAAATGTTAACCTATCTTTCTCTGAAAATATATTGAGGCTTCAAGCTGATCTCAGTAAATGTACTATATTTTTTGCTTTCTCTGCTTCCCAAAAGAGCTGGGAAAACCTTCTATGCTGTGAGGGCTCCCAGGCAGGTGAAAGTCGGGATGCTTTGTGCCCCAGGCTCTGGAAAAAGCAAGGACCTGGGAGCTCCTAGTGAGGTCCTCTCAGTACACCTGCAGGAGCGCTCTGCATTCCATCCCCACCACGCCTGCACTGCCTGGATGCTGCCCTTTACTCTCTGCTGCCCACGGACCTTGTGACTCACCAACCAAACAAGTTCTTGGTCACATCTTGGAAAACTTGACTCTTGGTCGGGTAGCATTTATTTTTTTTTGTTGCATTTTGCTGCCTCAGTGAAAACCCTCAATATTATGTTATTTTTCAGAACAGTCTTTTAAAGTCCTTCAAATCTGCTTCTTTGGTTAGTCTGATGTTTTTCTCTTGGTTGTTCTGAAGTTTATCATCTGTGTTGCATCCACTGACTTCCGTGTCCCGGCTTTCTGAACCTTTCCTTATCTCTGCCTTATTTTGTGCTAATTAGTGTCCTTTTCATGTATGCCATATTTACTTGGGCAACTTCATTTAGAGACCAGTTTGTTTTTTTTTTTCCTGGAAGTGCTTCATTTCCCAGATCATATATTGATTTTACCTGGAAAGAGTGAGCGATATGGGAGCCTTGGTAGAAGCTGTGGAAAACACTATGGACTATTCGATAGTCACGGGCTACGTTAAGAATGGCTAGCCCTTCGTGTGAGCCTTAGCTGCAATACTCTAAGAAGAACCACAATTAGAAGAAACGCTAGTTGGTTTTCTACCAATCATTATCAAATGTATTAAAATAATCCCACGTACCTTAAAGTCACAAATTCACAGCATTAGATTTGGGCTTAAGGTTTGGTATCATTAATCCCTTGTTATTTTTACTTGGGGAATGGGAAAGGAGACTTGACAATCAACCAGTAGAACAACTTGACAATCTTTGCCCTCTATTCAGAAGTGAGGAGGAAACATGCAAGCCTGCTGTACCCATCCACAAGAAAGTAAATGGAAAGAAACTGCATAGCTGCATTGTCAGGAAAAATGAAGGTTACAGCAAAGTTGAAGTCAGAGAGGCATCTGACATAATTTGAACGATGAAAAGCATGTTTCAACAAAGGAAATCAAAGTACAGAGGTAATGCATCAAAATTTTTTTGTACTTATTTTGTACTTGTGAATATAATTAGTATCGGTGAACATAACTTCTATAAGGACATGGATTGGATTTATCTGTTAGTACAACAAACCAAAATCACTAAGAAATTTAAATTTTCAAGTTTGTCATAAAATAATGCATTTTATAATGAAACAATAGATTTTATGAAGTTTGACATATTGGTATAAATTAAATTTCAGTAAGGTTTAAACATGGAAGGCCATCCAGTGAATTTAGTAACATTTAAACTCTGTTTATTTGCTTAAAAAATATGGTATGTCATCTGCATTGTTTTGGATGTAAGAAGAAAGAAAAATAAATAAAATTCGCTGCACCAGAGAGAGAAACAACCACTTTGTATTCTCTATCTTTTTTGCTTTTGTTTGAAACCTTTTCTCCTCTTGACAAGAATCTTACTCCATTAAATTTTCTTGGTTCAATCTTAGTGGATCAGGTTAATATGATTCACAACGAATAATTTCTGTGTCCAACATGTCATACTATAAACTAAACGACAACTTTTTTTCTGGAGTAAGGAATAAAAAAAAAGCATGAAATAGAAAAAAATCCTCTTGCTACATTCACAAAATTATTTTTCCATCTTCAGAAGATGTAAATATCATTGTGTCTAGAAATGGATCATAGTCAGTCACTAATTTAATTCCAGAGCTCTCAATTTCAATAATAGGGATGAAATTGAAAATTATGTATTTTAATCTACTTAAATCAGCAAATGCTTAGAAAACATGAGAAAGTATATATCAATGACTTTTTTAAGAAAAGGAAAATTACAAAGAACTAGGACAAAGTCTCAGTGATCTATGGCTGGTAGAGGGAGTATCTAAGGAAGATAGACGGTTACCAGTAAGTCGTTCAGTCTTAGACCCTGGAAGAGAGGCGCTCTCTTGAGAGATCCTGTAATCTAACCCTGGAGAAACAGGGTATTCCAGCCTGTTTCTGGTTTGAACCTCCAACACTCTTAAAGGATTTAAAATAAACAGGCCAGCTTTCCAGCTCAATAGCAAGTTTCTGAGTGTGTGACAAAGTTTAAGATAGAGGGTAGAATTAAATGAACTAGGTCTACCCGCTTAACTAAACATAAGAAAGTATAGTTTCACCATATCAATAGCTTGGTCAAATGTCCAATAAATTCTGGAATTACAAGAATCTTTTCTTTCCATTTATACTAGTGAAAGAGGTCAATGAAGAGGATTGAAAGAATGTGGGTAGCGACTGACCCCTCGTGTATGAGGGACCGTGGCAAGATGGCGGCTGGCTCAGGGCCAGGAGGCAGAGTTGCTCTCACCGGCAGGTAAACAGGAAGTCACAGGGATAGGCTAATGCCCTCGCTGTGATTATGTCATTGCTGCTGGCCTATCAGATAGCGCCAAGTGGACCTAGGGGGAGAAGTGATTGGTGGAGAACTGTATATAAGCAGCCCGCTTTCAGCAAAAAACCTTTTCCTTTGGCTTTTCGTTTGCTCGTTCATTCGGTGTGTGTGTGCCGGTTGCAGTGGTGGTTCCTGTTTTTCCAGGCCCTTGAGAGTTTCTCATCACTTTAGTGTCGCCACAGGACGGCGGCAAAAGAATCTAATAAATGTGTCAGCTATGTCTACAAAATGTACATTTAGATACTTAAAAACAGAGATCTAAAGGAAAGTGGAGGATGCAAATATAAATAATTGAGAAAGAGAATAAGTTTTGTGGCTTTTCATTTAAGGGGATGTATAGTAACTGTGTAATGGAGACTATCATATCTAGTAACATGTTATTTAACTTCATGGTGTTGTAAATTTTTATTTTTCTTCCTGTTATTGAGTTTGTATTATGGCTTTTCACTTAAGGGGATGTACAGTAGTGTGTAATGGAGACTATAATAACCAGATGCGAGGATACAATGCAGTATGCATTTCTACTTCTAGATTAAACATGCACTCCCAATGAAACTACTCAGCATATCTTGATAATAGGATGCTGGACTCTCTGCCATTGTCCATGCTCACAATGATGGACATATGACTGTGTATGAAGAACTAGGCCATAGTAATGATATAGGGGAACTCAGTGAGGGAGAAGGGAATTGGGGAGGGGATAAGGAAAATGCCAGGGCCTATGCAGCTGTATCATAAAATGATAAAAATAAAAAGGAGTAAAAGTAAAATTAAAAAAATAAAAAGTAGAATTATTTTAATTTTGCTTTGTTGTTCTTGCTTAGTTTAAAATTTTAGTTATTAACATGTATCATAAATACATAAAGTATCTACATAAGAGCTATGAGCTTTTACTAAGTAAGTACTCTACGGTTGCCTTCAAATAGCAACCATAGAATACATCTTCGAGTTTTGTTGTTCCCTTCTGAGTATCATACTTTCAAACATAAGTGGTATTCCACTTCAAGTTGCAAAGAACAGTTTTTTTTTTTGTGTTGAAATTTTGTATAAATAAAGTTGTACTATTTTGTATCTTGTCTCTTTCATTTTACATTATGTCTGTGAGTCATCTAAATGGCTGTGGGTAGCAACAGTCCACTGTAAGAATGTATCACAATTTATTATTGCGTGTTACATAAATTTGGATTATTCCTATCTTTTGGACTTTAATACTATTTCATAAAGATTCTTGTATATGGGCCTGGCGCTGTGGCTTAGCAACTAAAGTCCTCATCTTGAACGTGCCAGGATCCCATATGGGTGCCGGTTCTAATCCCAGCAGCTCCACTTCCCATCCAGCTCCCTGTTTGTGGCCTGGGAAAGCAGTAAAGGATGGCCTAATGCCTTGGGACCCTGCACTCACATGGGAGACCTAGAGGAAGTTCTTGGCTCCTGGCTTCAGATCGGCACAGCACCAGCTGTTGCTGTCACTTGGGGTGTGACTCATCGGACAGAAGATCTTTCTCTCTGTCTCTCCTTCCTCTCTGTATATCTGACTTTGCAACAAAAATAAATAAATTATTAAAAAAAGATTCTTGTATATGATTTGTACACATATTTAAACCTTTATTTTGGCTTTATATCAAGAAATAAGATGACTCATTAGCTAACGCCTGAGTACATTTTTATTGTTTTCTAACATGTTTGTATCAAGGCACAGTGTTGCTAGTATTCCATGAGGATTGCTTTTGCTCCACATTGGCAGGCCTTTCCATTTAGTATTTCTTGTGGATGTTTAATAACAGTTCACTGATATAATTTACACCTTACTGAAAAGTAATTACAAGTTGATCACCTTTTTGTATACACACTGGTAATTTACATATTCTCTTGTGAATTGCTTTTTCAAGTTGCTTATCTGTTTAAATCAGAGCCTTCTGTCTTTTTATATAGTTTTTCTCTTTATGCATTAGATACAAGCCAATCTTCTGTGTAATTATTATAATTATTTAAACTTACTTAACATGCTGCATCTCTACTTTGTTTTTTTTTTAAAGATTTATTTTTATTATTTTTTTTATTGGAAAGTCGGATATACAGAGAGGAGAGACAGAGAGGAAGATCTTCTGTCCGATGATTCACACCCCAAGTGACCGCAACGGCCGATGCTATGCCGATCCGAAGCCAGGAGCCTCTTCCGGGTCTCCCACGTGGGTGCAGGGTCTCAAAGCTTTGGGCTGTCCTCGACTGCTTTCCCAGGCCACAGGCAGGGAGCTGGAAGGGAAGCAGGGCTGCGGGGATAGAACCGGGACCCATATGGGATCCTGGGGCGTGCAAGGCGAGGACCTTAACCACTGTGCCATCTCGCCGGGCCCTCTACTTTGGTTTTAAATAATAATTTTAACATAGCTTAATTTTCAAAAAGTTATTTCTATATATTGCTTTCTCAAAGCTTTATGATTTGAATTTTCCACTTAGGTCTATGATCGATCTGATTTCATTTTTATGCATTAAAGGAGGGAGGTTGAATTTTCTTTGTAAGGAGCCAGTTAATCAAATGTCATTTATTTTGTAGACATTATTTCTTTGTAATAGTATTTGTGCTTAAGTTAGGTAATTACATCTATGTGGATCTAAATCCAGACATTTTCTTCTATTTAACTGGTGTTTTTGCTGGCCCTGTGTTGTACCATATTTAAAAATTTGCTGCAGGAAGTGGCGTTGTAGCCTGGTAGGATAAACCTTTTTCTGGGGCACCAAAGAGTGCCAGTTCTAATTCAAGTTGTTCCATTTAATTCCAACCCCCTGTGTATGGTGTAGGGAAGCAGCGGGTAGCTCAGGGCCTTGTGCCTCTGTACCAGTGTGGGAGACGTGGAAGGAGTTCCTGGCTCCCAGCTTTGGATCTGTCCAGCCCTAGCTATTGCTGTCATTTGAGGAATGAAATAATTGATGATCAACTTCTCTGTCTCTTCATTTTGTAACTCTGCTTTCATATGAAAGTAAAATAAAAATCTTTTTAAAAAAAATTCACTGTATCCTGTGAATTGGTTTTAACATCTGCAGTGTACTAGGTAGATATACTAATGGGTTTTGATTGCACAGATCTGTGGGTCACCAAAAATGTTCAAAGCTCATGAAAACCTATGCATGGGCTCCAATAATGTTTTGCACAAGCACTAGCTTATCTTTTTAAATGAAAAAAGTATTTATTTGAAATATGGAGCTAGAGAGAGAGAGAAAGAGAGACAGAGAGAGAGAGAGAGAAAGAGAAGTCTTCCATCTACTGCTTCACTAATTTAATGCCCACAAAAACAGGCAGGGCTGGGGGCTGGGTCAGGCCAAAGCCAGCAGCATGGAACTCCACTGAAGTCTAGCACAGGAGTGGTAGGGATCCAAGTGCTTGATCCATGAACTTCTACCTTCTAGACACAATAGTAGGAAGCCAGATTAAAGGCAGAGCAGCTGGGAGTTGAATTGACACTCAAAAATACGATGCAGGTGTCCAAAATCATGGTTTAACCCACCCTTGCTTTGTTGTTGTTGTTCTTTGCATTTCTTTACATATTTTAGGATCAGCTTGTCAATGTCTGTGCAACCAGCACTTGTAATTTTGATTGGAATTCACTTGAATCTAAAGATTGAGGACTGAGTTCTCCTGTTCATAAATATGGATATTTTTCTATTTTCTGAAGTTATTTTGAATGTCATTTGAAACCTGATACTTTCACTGCTGGTATTTGGAGAGATACAATTCAATTTTATATGATGCTCTTGTAACCAAAGGTGTAACTTAAATCTACGTAAACCTATCAGTTCTAATACTTTATCAGTAGATTTTATTGTAAGTTATTTATATCATTCACAAATAAAGATCACTTTAAAATTTGCTTTTAGTTTCTTTTGTCCATTTGCTCTTTTATTACTCTGGCTAGAACATCTCACAGGATGCTCAACAGAAACCATTGTTTCATTGTTGTGATGTCAAGGGGCTATCTTTTACAATTTCACTATTAAAAACAAAAACAAAAGCAAACAAAAAATTTTCACTGTTGTTTGCTATTTACCATGACTTCTTTTGTAGGAAATTTACATAGAATGTCTTGTTCAGAGTTTTAAACAGTAATGCATGTTGAATTTTATCTATATCAATGACTTAGTCATAATATTGATTTTTCCTTTCTTTTCATGATGCTATGTTGATGGATTTTGAGTATTAACCTAACTTTGTATTTCCAGGATAAATATAACTTATTTGTTATGTATTATCCTTTTAAGAAGATTATTAGATTCAACTTCCTGAGACATTACATTTTTGTGCATATACTAAGGAGGACAATTGACCTCTAATTTTCTACAATGCAATATTTTTATTAAGTTATGTTATCAAGTTTATCCTAGGTTTTTAAAACAGGTTGCAGAGTTTTTCCTCTTTTCCTGTTCTCTAGCAGTCAATTTATTTAAATGTCAGTATTTCTTTCTTGAATATTTGAAGTAATTAATTAGTGAAGCCACCTGGGACTAACATTCTTTTTTGGAAAAGGCTTTTAAATCAGCAGTACATTTATTCATTAGATTTGGTAGTTGCTGTGGTTTCTACTTCTGATCGAGTTAACTCTGTTTTTCAAGGGCTTGTCCTTTCACTCCAGCTCAACAGAATGATTTATGTTATTATTTTGACATGAAAAGACATGTTTTGGCATGAAAAGACATGTTTTGGGTATATCTGAAATAATCCAATGGTCCGTGCCTGGGAAAATGTGAATTTAATACAATGTATATGGTAAGAGAATTTCATTTAGGCCAGCTGTCCAACAGCATGCTTTAATAAAGGGAGATGATCCACCTGGGTCTGCTCTCAGAGCCTGGAAAGAGAAAAAGCAAGTATCCTAGCAGGGAAGAGCTCCTTAGACAGAAGTTGGGAGGATTGTGGAAGGAGTAGGCAGGGTTTAATGAGAGAAAAGGGGAAAAAGCAAAAGGATTGAGGTGTTGTTAGGGAAATTAATATGGTATCCAGGGAGGATATTAATAACTAACACTTATGGAAAGCTAAGGGCTTTATGTTAATTATTTCTTCCAATCCTCATAGCAACCCCATGTTTGCATAAAACAATTCAGCTGGGAAATATGTATAGCATTAAATTATCACAAAGATGGTAGCTAACAAAAGACAAGGAAGACTTCCCCATAAGTGGGCATTCTTTCTAAGACCTACAGATATGGAAAATGAGAAGGTGGCTTGGTGGTGGTAGTGAGCTCTGGGAAAATTTACAGAGAAAGAGAAGTGAATGGAAAGGTGTTGGCTGGGCATCTAGGTACAAATTACTCAGACAGTAGGGTATTGAACATGGGGAGGAACAGATGAAATTCAAAGCAAATAGTGAAATGCTAAACTGTACAAAAGTGTAAAATTTGCAAGGTACTTCAAATAGCTAATGGAAAACTAGATTGAAAGATAAGTTTATTTTAGTGTAAAAAATTTTTTTGAAAGTGATTTATTTGCGAGATCTTCCATAAAGTTATGAACGTGCTTGTGATGTCAGTATCCCATGTTAAGTATTGGTTGCAGTCCTGGCTACTGCACAGCTGATTCAAGCTCACTGGGAAGACAGCAAAAGATGGCTTAAGTCCTTGAGCCCCTGCCCTCTATGTGGCAGACCTGTTTTGTCCTGAGTTAGCCTCAGTTTTTGAAGACATTTGGGGAGTGAACTGTGTATAAATCCCCCCCCGCCCCCGTCTGACCCATCTCTGTCGCTCTGCTTTAAAATCAGTAAGCCTCTTTTTAAAAAAAAAGGAAAATAAAATGTTTAATATATAAAAACACTATGAGTACATTTCAATTTTTTTCTACTAAAATCAACCTGCCTTTAATTCCACTTCTTATGTACTTTTGGAAGTGTTCTTGTAATAAAGCCTCAACTTGGACTAAATAACAGAAGAAACCCAGAAGAAAGCCAGAGGCTTTCTACAGTCCCTGCCAGGGACAAGAAACTGGAAGGCTTTGACTATTAAAATGATAAATAAATTGATTGGATGTAAATAGCGAAACAGGTCTGCTTTCCCCCCTTACATAGACCTTACTCATGGAAAACAGAAGAGAGCTATATTGAAGCGGGGCTCTCTCTGCCTTTCTTTCGTTCTTCCCACACCCCCAACCCCCATAAACAACACAAAGCAACATATTTAAATGCACACACACACACATAATTTAAAAAAAGGATTTGGGGTTTGGGGGCATCCTTTTTTAAAAATTTTTTAAACAAAGGAATTACGATGTTAGACGATGTGTTATAAAAAAGTGTTCATCAGCCTTTGTGAACATGCTGGATGGAGCCGGGAAAGAAGTTCCAAACCAGTGAATCTACAACAGGCTGCAGGAGGCGTGGTGCAGACAGACCCAGTGCTCTCCAGCAGTCTCCAGAGGGGGAAGGTGGCCCGCTCTGCTGCTCGGGGCGGCTCAGGGACCTGCACTAGCAGCTTCATCAGAGAGTCAGTTAGCAAAACAAATATCCTAGGGCTGGCACGACGGCACAGCACACCAATCCTTTACCTGAGGCATGGCATTCCGTATGGGCACCCGTCTGAGTCCCAGCTGCCCCACTCCTGATCCAACTCCCTGATAATGACCTGGGAAAGCATCTGGGAAAGCTCAATTGCTGGGGCCCCTGCACCCACATGGAGACCCAGAAGAAGTTCCTGGCCTCCAGCTGGGCTTTGATTGTTATGACTGTTTGGGGAGAGAATCAGTGGATAGAATGTCCCTGTGACTTTCCCTCTCTCTGTGTAACTTTTTCAAGTAAAATAAACAGTGAATTTTAATGAAAAAAATCCCTAAAATAATAATGATAAAAGCAATGGAAGGTCTGTTTTTTTAAAAAAAATTATTTTATTTTTATTACAAAGATAAACAGAGAGGAGAGACAGAGAGGAAGATCTTCCATCCGATGATTCACACCCCAAGTGACCGCAACGGCTGGTGCTATGCCGAGCTGAAGCCAGGAGCCAAGAACCTCCTCTAGGTCTCCCATGTGAGTGCAGGGTCCCAAGGCATTGGGTCGTCCTTGACTGCTTTCCCAGGCTACAAGCAGGGAGCTGGATGGGAAACGGAGCTGCCAGGATTAGAACTGGTGCCCATATGGGATCCTGGCACGTTCAAGGTGAGGACTTTGGCTGCTCGGCCACTGTGCCAGGCCCAAGGTCCCTTTCTGACCTAATGACTCTGTATCCAGGAGTCCAGGGATTGTGCTGCACACTGAAGTGTGAGAACTCTGGTTTAGAGGCCATGTGACACCATCCCAAGGAAACCCAGGGAAGCCCAAAGGGAACAAGACTTAAATAGAGCAGTTTATATATTGAGCAAAAATTATTGAGTGTTTTGTATTCAAAATCTGTGAATCTCAGCATTTCACACAAAGAATCCCTCTTGTTATTCTTGTTAGCCTGTGACCCATGTTCATGTGTGTGTGAGAGACACACACACAGACAGAGGGTGCTTCAATAACAGTATCACTGACTTTGTCTGTCTAATAAATCTTGGTTGTGTGGCTCTGTCCTGTCCGTTGCAGGGCGGATGTTCTCTAGCCACTTGCCGTTAACAGTATTCTCATTTGTGTCAACCAGAAATGTCTTCTGCCACTGACAAATCCCCTGGGAGATAATATCATTCTTGGTTGAGAAGAACAAAACAAGACAAAGCCAGCCAAAGTATATTTTTTTAACATACTATTTTCTTATTTTTAGCGATCTAAAATCTAAGCCACTAACAACAACAAGAGCAGGAGGCCTCTCACAGCACAGTCCACTTCATGTGGTTCAAAGCCTGGTTATGCAGTATGTTTAGTCATGGACACTGCAGGGGTACTTTTCAAAAGCTGTTTGCTATTTGATGATTAACTACAGTAAAATATGTAAAGTGTTAAACAGCTAGTTTGACCAAAAATTTTCAATACAATTTATATATCTATAATTACTAGGATTGACTCCATTTCACTGTATCACAAATCAAAACAACCCAGATCCATCACATTAAAAGCCTTACTGTGGATGAATGTGCAATTTCCTGTGCTTTCAGGATTACTCAATTGCTGGCATCCCAGAATTTTTAGAGTTGGCTACGCAATGGGAGAACTGAACTAACTCCGTTGTAAAGTTTCTTCCAGGTTCTTCCATTGGTTCTGTGTACACATTCAGCTGTGATTTAAGATTTTCTTATTTTGTTTGATGATTCCTCTATAATCTCTCATTAGAAAATTGCACATATGCAAATTTACATATCATTTTTTTTTTCTGCAATCACAGGAAGTTTTCATAGCTCTTGAAGTCCATCTGTAAAACAAGTTAAATCCCCCTGCAGGCTACGTCAACAGCCTACCGTTTACTTACAGCCAAAGGTGTGGGCAGACAGGGCTGATAAGATTTGTGCAAAAGGAAGAATTGAGGTTGACACTGGGAAAGTAAAAGATGTCACTCTTCTAGCCTTGACGTAGAAAAAGCTTGAATG
Organism: Ochotona curzoniae; assembly: GCF_017591425.1. NCBI lineage: Eukaryota > Metazoa > Chordata > Mammalia > Lagomorpha > Ochotonidae > Ochotona > Ochotona curzoniae. Next base: position 662,464 of record NW_024466352.1, on the reverse strand, counting down.
AATATTTTAGCATTTGTTCGGAGTGGCAGTGAAGGCGAGGACTGTGACAGGATCTTATTAGAACAGCAAGAAATAGAAGACCCATCAAGAGGGACAACCTGGAGGAGGCGAGCCTAGTTATCTGGAATCCAAAGATTGAAGCAAAAGTGAGTGGCGTTGGACTTGGGACCTAACATACAGTTTCAATGTGCATGAGGGGGAGGAGGGAGCATCAACACTGAGAATAGATTATAGAAGAGGCACCATGTGAACATTTGTACAAACCACGTGTGAGGATTTCCAGAGAAAGACAACTGCTCCTTAACTAGCTGTTGCTTTTGATGATGACACAGTACACATTCACAAAGGAAGGCATGCATTAGTACCTCCGTTTCAGTGCAAAAGGAAGGAAGTCCTAACAGGTTTCATAGCGCAAGGACAAGCAGTACGGAGTGAGGGTTGAAATGGAGAGTTGCTTGTAATTGTGAAAAACCTGGGGGGGACCTCTCATGACTTTTGAGACTACAAAACCAGCCTTAATTACAAAGTCCTCTAACACAATTCAGAACAAAAGCAAAACCCAAAAGCAAACCTTGAGACGGTGCACAGAGTGGAGCCACTGGTTTTGTAGATATATGGATATATTTAGGGGAACAGGAAAGCCTGAATGTGTACACTTGGATTCATACACAGAAATTCTGACACAGAAATTCTGTTGAAAAACAGAAGCCATGCTGTTAGGTGGACACAGCATGGTTAATTGGATGCGAAAAGGATAAGCAGGGAGGAAAAATAATGAGTTGGGTAAATCTATGGGGTTTGAATCAGCTGGAAATAAATTTAAATTATTCCTTGGCAAAACCTTTGCAAAGGACTTCCTTTTGTAAGCCCCTGTTTCATTGGCATCTATGGGGCACAAGAATCATGCATATGAGGTTTGCCATGAGCATTAACCAATACATGTGAAGGAAAAGAAACGAAAATATTTGAGTCATAGAAAATCCTTAAAATATACACTGGCTATAGTTATTATTCATTGTTCACTATGTTCTGGGTATTTTGCCTGCATTTACGTGACAAGATAAATATATATTCTCTCCATCCCTATAAATGTATGAATATATACAACTTTTTTTTTATAAAAGTATGATATAACAACTTTAAGGTTGTAATATTAAAATCACAGTAAGACTTTGTAACTTTATAACTTTAGTACTCTTTTTAAAAAGATTTGTTTCATGTCCTTTGAAAAGCAGGGTTCTAGAGAAAAAGAGAGAGCAAAAGAGAGAGAAGAAAAAGGAGAAAGAGAGATCTTCCTTTTGCTGTTTCATTTCTCAAATGGCTGCAATGGCCTGCTGGAGCTGAGCTAATTTGAAGCAAGTGCAGGATCCTAGCACTTGAGCCATGCTTTGCTACTTTCCCAGGTTGCAAACAGGGAGTTGAATGGGAAGTGCAGCAGCTGGGACACAGACCAGCACCTACATGGAATGCTTAGCCTACTATGCCACAGCTACCAGCCCCCAACTTTAGTATATGGTAATTAAAGCAGCTTTGCAGGGGCACAGGGCATAGGTTGCCTGTTTATCTCTCATGTTACACCCCCTGTGTGGATTGATGCCTATTTGCTAATTAAAATGATGTTTCATAGACTCATCTAGAACACAAAAATCCTGAATGATCTGATAGTTTCACTTGCTTCATACAGATAATAGGATTTCAGAAAGAATGAAATTCTAAAGGTGATGATAATTGGTCAAATTATAAAGTATCCAAAAGTTTTTATTTCCGATGAAAAATCTATTAGCTTCTGGAAGTGAGTGGTGGGCCCTTTGAGGGGCATGTAACCTTGCCCGTGGAATGATTTTCATAGGTTTCCAGAACAAAGCTGCGCTATGAGCAAGTTGGCAGAGGATTTGTGTTTGTCAGCTGCTGTGCAATCATCCACTCCAAGACTAATTTTTAAAGAGAGTTCTTTTGATGTGAATGATAATGATAATCACTTCCTGCAGTTGTATGTCCCAAATGCGCCTGCTGTATGAGCAGAGAGAACTGGGTCATTGCCAGCCTCAGCCTGATGTGTCCTGGTCCTGGAATTTCTCAGGTGGGAGAATCAGTAGAATCCCGAGCCTTTTCAGAGTGTGCAGGAGGCAGATGTGTCGAGGTTGAAAATATCAGCAAGGCTGTATGTCATAGGATTGAGAATGGATCCCACTAATGAAATTCCAGAAAAGATATAATTTTACTGCATCCCTTCCAACCTCCCATGCTCTTCTTTTCAGTGTTTCCATTTTGATTGACTTCTTTCATTTTCCCTGGGACATTTTTCAGTACCAGTCATTCCCACCCCATCATGACTCATGCCAACCAGATCTGGTTCCTCTGAAGGTTCTTTTTTTTTTTTTAATAATGACTGATTTTTTTTTATCAGTAATCTGATATTTTGATTGCATCATCACACATTGGCTAAAGGGAATTCATTTAAATTTCACTGGCTTGATAAAGTATAGGCTTTAAATTTTAGTATTTTTATGAACCACTATTAAGTTTATTTTTGAAATATTTATTTATTGTTTATTGGAAAGGCAGATTTACAGAGAGATGGAGAGAGAGGAAGATCTTCCATCTGCTGGTTCACTCTTCCAAATGGCTGCAGTGGATAGAGCTGAGCTGATCTGAAGGCAGGGGTCAGGAGCTTCTTTTGGTTTCCACACATGGGTGCCGGGGTCCAAGGACTTGAGCCATTCTTCTCCTGCTTTCTCAGGCCATAAACAGGGATTTAAAAAAGTGGAGCATCTTGGACATGAACTGGTGTCTATATGGGATGCTGGCACTGTAAGGTGGAGGATTAGCCGGCTGAGCCACTCAGCCGGCCCAACTGTCAAGTTTATTACACCTTCTGTAGTATTTTAAAATTCCTTTTCATATGTTCTATCTAAAAGTATTAATATAAAGAGAACAGTTTTGGTTCATTCCATAGCTACAGTCCCCAGAAACAACCATGCTTCCTTCACTCCACTGCTCTTCTCCAATTCTCCTTCCTCCTGTCTTTGTCATTAATTTTTGCAACGACATAGTTTTAATCCACTCTAACTTCAGACTTGGCTTGACACTAATTTAAAAATGCTGTGTAGTCTTGGATTTGCACAGTCTCAGCCTCTGAGGCACAGGAAAATGCCTGAGCTTGTCTGCTTCTGTTTTGCTTCCTCAGTTCATCACATGAGCATGTATTAGTGCCTGTCTCACATCCTGGTGGCAATTAAATGCTCAGTTATGCAAACATGGGTAGATCTGTTTTTGCTACAAAGCAGGGTCCTGTAAATTTTTCTTAAAGTTGCCAATAATAGTCCTAGGAAGGTTTCTATTTGAATGTTGATCTCTCATGATGTATCATAGAACACTGGCCTCCATTAGAGGTGTGGCTAGGGCAGCCACTTGGCCTGGTGGTTTAACAGCCGCATGGGATGCCACATTCAGTATAGAGGTCCAGGACTTCAAGTTTCAGCTCCTCTCTCAATTTCAAGTTTCTTGTTAATGCAGCAGTAATGGCTCCATTCACGTGGACCCTTGGAGGAGTTCCAGGTTCCCAACTCAGGAGGCCTCCAGCACATACAGACTCTTTGAGAGTGAAACAGAAGGTGGAAGTACTCTGGGTGTCTGTCCACTCTTTCAACTAAAACAAAGGGGTAGGAGAGCTTCCACTTATGGAAACAGGCTGGAGATAGTGGAAATAAGAGCCTCATTCATTTATCTTTGTTTATGTTTTTTAAGATTTATTTTATTTTTATTGGAAAGGCAGACATACAGAGAGGAGGAGAGACATAGAGGAAGATCTTCTGTCCAATGATTTACTTCCCATGTGACTACAATGGCTGGTGCTATGCCAGTCCAAAGCCAGGAGCCAGCAACTTCCTCCAGGTCTCCCATGTGAGCGCAGGGTCCCAAGGCTTTGGGCTGTCGTCAAATGCTTTCCCAGGCCACAAGCAGGGAGCTGGATGGGAAGTGGAGCTGGCGGGATTAGAACCGGTGCCCATATGTGATTCCAGTGAATTCAAGACGAGGACTTCAGCTGTCAGGCCACCGTGCTGGGCCCCATTCATCTATTTTTAAAGGCTTACCTATTCCACGACCACAGACCTGTTTGGGGGCATCCCTGAAGCTGACATAGAGAATGATCACTGTGTAAGTCAGTGTGTGTGGGATGTAAAATTACAGCATCTGTGAAGACTGCTTTTGCTTCAGGATTGCTTATGATAATACGGGCCATCTTTGCAGCTGTTGTAATTACCGTATGGCTGCCATTTGAACAGTGTGCTGCCGATCTTTAAGAAAACAAAAGCAAGAGACCCTAACCTGCCTGTGGCTGGAAGAACTGCCCCGAATGCCTCTCTTTTCCCTGAGTTGTTCTCCGTGTGATGGTTTCCTCAGCAACCAGACAAATCCTGGGCATGAGGCTTATTTATTTTTCTACTGACAAGACCTCGCAAAGTATTACAGTTCTTAATTAGTATTTGTTGAGCTGGGTCAAAATATCCAACCTGCTATTTGGGGAGTTTGCAAGGTAATTTTTATATTTGTGAAAAGAGTACAAGCTGGCTGTCACCATGAAAGGTGCCAATTATATCTCTGACTTGTAACTAAGAACGTTTCACTTTGTTCGGTGTGACTCAAGAAATGCTGTTTAAGTCCTGATGATGATAATGGGAGGCCCTGTAACAGCATGGCAAGTGCAGGGAAATTTGATAAGAGTCTTTGATCCAAAGTTTGGTGTCAGAATCTGTGTTTGAGAATAATTATACCTTTGTTCATGAGCCTGGAGAACAACAAGAGGTTGTAAGGACTCCTCTTTGCCAGTGTCCAGATCCCACCTGGCTTGGTGTATTTGAGTATCTGGGTCTATTAATAGACACTCAGTAACCTTAATCAAAGGTGGTATCCTATCACATAAGGTTTGTTTAGGGAGTAGTTACCATCTATATAGCATATGTATGACCATGATTTTTGTGCTGTAATAAAACCAATCCCTAACCCAGGCCATTTTATACATGTCTGTGTCTCTTGAAAAGAGAGGAAGGTTTGATACAATTTCCTTCAACTTTTAGAGTAGGGCCTTGTGGGGGCTAATATTGCTACCTCTCCAAATGTTAGTATCATATAAAGGCAGAGAGGATAAAATAAAAATATGTGTACACACACACACACACACACACACACACACACACACACACAAAGGGCTTACCACACTAAGCATCAGCATTAACTAAATGGTGGTAGCCGCTTTATCACCAGCGGGAGCAGCAGTAGCAGTACAGTAGTGATGGCAGTGATTTAGAACACAGGTAAGGTCCAACTCACTGGGATAGATGCTGACAGTCACCTGGGAAACAGGTAAGACTCTGCGAAAGCAGAACTCAGGAGACCTGGGTCACCTCAGACAGGAATAGTAATCCGTGTCTCTCTTGAGCATCCTCGTTTGCGAGTGCCCACCTGATCTAGAGGAGCAAGAAAAGACACTGGCAGCTATGCGACACGCGGTAGTTATGTGAGGGGCTAGATCATTGTATCATACCTGATAGCCTCTGATTGGTAGACTAGATAGCCAAATTACAGGTCATTTCTTTTTGTTTTTCCTGATTTTTTCAGTCTGATTTAGTTTCTACCCACCTTCATATTTGCCAAGGATCACGGAGGAAAATGGGGAATTTCTTGTTTGAGCTTTTCTCTTGTTGTGGCTTTATCCTACTGAAATTCTCCCTTCTTCTCCCTCCTAATAAGGTCAGGAAGTCTGGAATATAGAGCATTAACAACAAGTCCCAGAGCAAAGGTAATGTTGAGGACACAGTGTCCCCATTAGGGTATTCTCCCATCATTGGCTATCTTGAGGTTGTCACTTTTAGTTTCATCAAGGATGCTTGCATGTGTTTCATGTGGCATTAAATTGAGTATTCTGAGATACTCTTTAATAAGTTTGAGGCAATTTTTTTCCACTTAGATCATACACTCCTTGAAGGCAGTCATCTTGCTGTACTGCATAAAGTTTTCACACAATAAATGTGTGTTTACTATTTATTTAAATGTTACGCTAATTTGGTGTTGGCATTACCCTGAGATCTTATCACAATAGTGCTGTACTTCCTTAATCTGTCAGATCCTTTTTTTTTTTTTTTGCAAAAGCATAGAGATTGCTGGGCTCCAGAATTTGAGTATCCTGACAGGAGCTGTTAGGGTCCTATCCATTGCCTCTCATTACTTAGCATTCATGGTACACATGCTGAGATTGGGACTCTCAAACTTAGGATTTATTCTCAACTTGGCATCTTGGAGGGGCTGGGTAGTTAATGTCCCTGGCAATAGTTCTCAGCTGTTGAGAGTTGAAGACTGTGCCAGCTAGTTCGTTGCCCAGGTGGGACTAGCCTGGGCCTAGTTTGCGCTTTGTCCCAGGGTTCCCCGGCAAAGCAGATTCAGTTGATTCCGTTGTTAACACTGGTAACCTGATTAATAACATTCATGGTAGAATGATGATCTCCAAGATGTTCATGACGTAGTCTCCAGTGCTTGAAAAGTTATGTGGTAAAAAGAGGCTTTAAATTGTAATTGAGGCAACAAGTTTTAAGATAGGGACAATAGCCCATGTTTTTCAGAGAGGCCCAATCTACTCACCTGTGTGCTAAAAGCAAAAAAAAAAAATTTTTTTTTTTCGTCAGCTGGAGGCAGAAGATAAATGGTAGAAAGAGAACCAGTTGGTGCATAGTTGCTGGCTCTGAAGTATAATCACCAATGTTCAAGGTGGGGGGGCGGGGCTCAGGAGCTGCGGGGTGGGGGATGGGGAGCCCTCACTGTGACAGCCCGACAGGAAAAGGGATCCCAGCCTTCCAACAAGAAGGAAAGGCAGCTTGCCAACCACCTGAATGAGCTTTATATCCAGGTAGGAGGTTTGTCCCAGAGCCTCTAGATGAGAGCCTAGACCTGCCAACACTTTGGGCTCAGTTCTGTGATGTTTTTAGAGAAGCAACTCAGCCGCTCTTGTGCTTGGAGACGTGCACAACACTAGCTATAAGAATACGTATGTGCCGGAAGATCTTCCTCTCTGTCTCTCCTCTCTGTATATCTGCCTTTCCAATGAAAAAATAATAAAAAATAAATCTTTAAAAAAAAAAAAAAAGAATACGTATGTGATCTGTGTAAAGCCAGAAAGTTTGTTGTAATTTGTTCTAATAGCAATTGAAAACTAACAGGATAAGGTGCACAGTCATGGTTGGCTTCCTTCCCTGGTTCCTCTTCTCATTCCCTGTTGATGTTTCCTGGGTTCCTCCAAATGTCATTTGCATTCATATTCCAGTTGACTTTTCTGGAGGCACATTCCTGCTTTCTGGCTTCAGCAGAGGACACTGTCCTGGCTCTCCATAGGCTGCCTTTGTGCTGCTATCTTGCTGTTCCAACATTCATCCAGCATTTACCATCTACCTCCTCAATGTCAGGCCTAACATGTTTTCTGAAAGCTCTGTTTGTCTTGTTACTCTCCCCTTGAGCTTTCCTATGCATTCAGCTTGGATTTTTATTATTATTAATTGCATTGCATTATGTGACACAGTATTATGGGCACTGGGATTCCCCCCACCCCTCCCCGAACCCTCTCCCCATGGTAGATTTCTCCACCTTGTTGCATTTACCACAGTTCAAATTCAGTTGAGATTCTTTCATTGGAAGTATTTACCAAGCATAAAGTCCAGCATCTTATTATCCTAGTGAGTTCAACGATTTCTTGGTGAGACCATCTCTGGTCTGAAGCATCATTCCAATCAATTAAAAGCCCCAACATAACATTAACAAAAATTTACAACATTATGGCATTAATTGACATGGTATTGATTAACCAATATGTGTCATCAGTTTAGGTACAGAACATTTTTTTTTTTTTTGGAGGGGTGTGCAGAGAAATCCCCAATACCCCAGTGAGGCGTAACTAATCTTTGTGTCCCACCTAGTGAGGTATGAGTGAATCCACGCTGGCCATTTCCTGTCTGATTCTAAGCTTTCCTTATTGTTGTCTGTCTATTCTAGGTTTTTTGTTTGTTTGTATGTTTGCTCATTTGTTTTGAGGGGTTTCTGGAGTGATCCTAATGGTCATTGTGAGAGAGGGTGGGGACCCAGAGCCGGAGCTAGGCAAGGACCAGAGAAAGCTTGCCTCCCTGGTCCTGAAGGAAGTTTGACAGAGAATGGAGAGAGAGGGAGGGAGAGATTTCTTAATGGCTAGTTTACTCCACAATTATGGTTCACTCCCCAAAGCTGGGGCTGAAAAAGAGAATCAGAAAATTCCAGTCTCCCCTGTGGCTGGCAGGAACACAATCACTTAAGCCAACAGTACTGCCTCAAGGTGCTCCTTGAGGCTGGATTCAGGAGCTGGAGTTGGGATGTCACCCCACATTCTCTGTGTGGAACACGAGCATCTTAACTGACCGCAATTAATAACACTCAGCCTGTTAACCACTAGGAGCAACATCCTTCTCAACCTGTTTTATGCTTTAATTCTGTCGTGGCTTTGGTGTCCCCGAGAACCAACACAACATTCAAACCAAGTAGAATGTAGTAAGCCTTATATGAGAAGGTGGAGCTGACTTGGATCAATTTATCACATTGAAATAAAATCACACAGAGAGGAAGTGCATGGTGTCTCCATGCCTGTTAAAGACACAGTTATGGCACTCAATAAGACAGAGATCCAATATGTGCTGAAATCTAATCATGTGGTGAACAGTTCCACAGGGAAGCAAGATGGGATAAACTAAGATTGAGGGTAGCTCACTGGTGATCCAGACACATTAAAACCTTCTGCCTTTCTTGCATTTGACTTCAGGGCCTGTGTTCCTGGCAATGTGATCGTGTGAGAATAAAAGAAGATGGCATTCAGGGAGATGTGAAGGAAGTACAGCAGAGGCACAATATGTTCTGCAGTGTTCCCACAAATGATGGATGGCTGTTGACGAAATCCTTGCTAGAAAAACCAGAAAGGTAGCCTTATTTCAAATAGGGGGCAGGAGACTCTGCAGAGGACTGCATTTTTAAAAAAAGATTTATTTATTTTCATGAAAAAGGCAGATTAACAGAGAAAGAGAGACACAGAGAAAAACTTCTGTCTGCTGGTTTACTCCCCAAGTGGCTGCAACTGCCAGAGCTGAGCCTTTCTGAAGCCAGGAGCCAGGAGCTTTTTCTGGGTTTTCCACACAGGGATTAGGTTTCAAGGTTTTGAGTCATCTTCTACTGCTTTCCTAGGACACAAGCAGCGAGCTGGAAGGGAAATGGAGCAGCTGGGCCATAAACCAGCACCCATTTGGGATCCCAGTGTGTGCAAAGTGAGGAATTAGCCACTGTGCTATCACACGCATTCCCAGAAGAAGACATTTGAAATGCATGGATACAGTTATGTGAGATTAAATTTCAAAATTATACTTTTATTTGAAAGCTATTTACATTATGTGATTCAATGCTGGTAATCAAAGTTATATTATAGGTAAACAATCAGGTACCTTAATTAAAAAGACAGGTTTCAATCTAAGTTTTAATGAGTTAATGAAAAGAAATCGATAGGTGTACTCAGGTTGAGATGGGTCCACTGATTTCAGTGTGAATCTTACCAATTCGGACAAATTAAAACATCATTCATAGCCTTCTTTCTTACAGTGTTACACAGGGACACTCAAATGTACAGTAGTGTACCATTCAAGGTCCTTGTGTCTAATGGATTTATATTCAACTTGTTTCTGAGAAGCATCAAGAATGTAATATTTGCTGAAGGAATGACTAGTTATGAAAATCCTTTATGCAAAGAAATTGGTTTTAGAAATGTCAAACCCTGACTTATTTTCTAGGTTATTTTATCTCTGAGATGGCTTGTCATGGAAAATTTCCAAATGCAAGAAAACAACCCCCTCTATTTGTTTCATGTAAGGAGCTGTTAGGCATTACTCTAAGTTCAGGATCTGTACTGTTAACCTCTTCTGGAATCCCCGATGCCTCCATCTGTCAGACTACTGTGCATAGAGGACATTGGGGATACTGAGTTATGGGGCTTCACTGCTTGAAAATGAGGATGAAAGTGTTGACTTCAAGGACTTAAATAAGTAGAACACTTACTTGGCCGCTCCTTGTCACATTGTAGCATACCTTTTAGATTTCACTCCGGACACAATAATCAGAGTGCTTGCCACAAAGGCTCCTCCTGAGACTTTAGTTCCTGCTGAAGCACTTGGACTCGGAGGTGACTCTTGTCTAGTATTAGGAATGAAGTCTGAGGCATAGTGGCTCATCCAATAGCATTTGTTTATATATGTTTGGTTCCTGTTGCAACATGACTAGCTGTTTAACCTGAGATTCCTTACATGTAATATGGAGGAAAATGCTTTGTGATGCTTGCTACAGTGGAGATGAATAAATACTTGACAAAATATGCTGTTTGATACAGTTTAGAAATTTAATTGAAATATCCCTCTCATATACTGCCTAGCCAAACAGAAGCACTGAAGAAATTATGAAGATGTAAAAACAAAAAGCTTAAGCCATAATGGCTAAACTCAGTAGAAGATTGTTTTTTTTTTTTGTTTGTTTGTTTTGCATAAAAGTTTAATATGGGTGCTCCAAAAATGATAGTGCCATCTTGAGCTTGTGGTGCTCTGGCTGTCACCGTGCTGGTTAGCTGCAACTGGAAGCATGGAGGAACATGAAAGCATCTCCCTGAGGGATTTCATTTGGGCCAGGTCCGAAAGGCATGTACTATTTTTGCTTGTATTCTTTTGTGGAGCCCTTAAATTGCGTGGCCATGCTTATCTGAAACAGAGATTGGGAATTCGAAATATGTTGAATAGGATGAATTTTGTGGACAGCATTTAGTGTCCACTAATACCGTGCCTTCTGGTGCAATTCGATTACTTTTGAGTCATTTATAAGATAAGATGAAATTTTTCTTTAATTTTAAAAAGCTTTAATATTTCAGCATATTATAGTCAAAATGTTACTGTAAATCTATAGGTAAACTTATACAGGTAGTCTTTGAAATTTTTTAAATTTATACACGATTTATATACAATGAGTAGATTTCACATTTTTCATTATACAGATTTAGAAGCATAGATGTTCCCCGCTCACCTCTCTCCTTACTATTCATTCACTTCACAGTAACAAGCTTAATTTTCTGATATTTAATGATATTATGACATAGCAAATAGAGGAAGGAGAAAAAAAGGAAACAATATTACATATAATAAAAGTGAACTAAAATAGAAATGGATATTCCAGTTGCTTGTTAGTATAGACTCTTGCTGTATAACCTCGTTTTTAATTTTATAAATGCCATAAACACCTACAGGAGATGGTCATTGGAGGGTGTGAACATTATGTAGCACGACATGAGAAACTTATTCAGAAAGTATTCAGACAACTGGTATTTATGAAAGATTGCATTTTCTCCAAGAATTTTGCATTTCTGTGCATGATACAATAAGGCAGATCTAATACTCCAAGGGCTTGCAGTCAGCTAGAGATCTGAGGTTGTTTTTCACAAGCTATCATCAAATCTGAAAATATAAGTAATAGAGAATATCAGATAAAGTCAAGAAAAAATGAACAGCCAAGTTCAGTTGGGCCAACACATCCCTTCTGTTTCCTTGGCTCCCGGAGGCCCCTCCATGGAGCCTCTGCTGTGCCAGGTCATCTGTTTACATCCACATCTGAGGCTGCTTGGGTACAGTTGCCTGGGAGGGGCACTTCCAACATTCACCCTCAACACCCACACGCTTGTCTCTTTATTTTTTTAAATTCCAAGAAAGAGAACACGGACAGGAAAACTTGAACCAAAATTACACTTTGATATCTTTGGGGGTTTCCTTAGAAGTCACTTCTAAGAAAATCATTAGAATTCCCCAAAAATATGTTTTTAAGCTTATTTTTATTTATGTTTTAGACAGATTTAAAAAAATCCTACCTATTGTTGCACCCAGATTTTGAGATCCCCAGAAATCATCAGGAGTCTGAAGTTGAAGCCAACTCATAAGGGCAGTTTATTCAGGCTAGCCGAGGCTCCCAGCCATCACCAAGCCCAGTGGGATGCTGCGGCCACCGCAGCCACAGCAGCAGAAGCAGAAGCAGAAGAAGGAGCAGAAGAAGGGGCGGCAGAAGCAGCAGAAGGGTCAAGGTTGGACAGCACGGGGTGTGTATACATTTCAGGCCAATTCCACACAATTCCAGAGTCACAATTGATCAGTTTAACTGTTAACTTGTTCTTAAAAAAGCAAGTTGGCAGGCTTCTATTGGTGGGTTTGAAGCAAGCAACTTTCATGCAGTACTAACTGGTGGGCTACAGGGCAGTGAGCAAGTCTTCTCTAACATCTGGGGCCTCCTTCCTGAGGATGCTCTGCCTATGTGACCTGCCAGGCGTCGCGTGGGCTGCCAGGTCTGGAGTTCACACAGCTCCCCAGCCGGGCAAGCAAGGCAGAAACCACAAAGCAGAAAATACTGATGTTCCTCAATATCTACAAAAAATGTATTTTTCAAAAAATATTCTGGTGAGTTTTTGAGAAAACCTATTCCACCAAGATTTATTTAAAGACAGAGCCGGAAATAGAGACAATCTTAAAATGAATTAAAAGGATATCTCATTAAAACACTCTTAAAAAACTAAGAACAAAATAATTTTCTTTTTGCAAAAGTGAGACATAAGCACACATTGATTATAATTATGCAGCTACTGATTATGAAAAGAAGATATCAGTAGAACTGAAATTGAGCTTTCTGGAAAATATCACTTCCTATTTCAAATAAAAAGAAACTTGAATGCACTGTCTTTGTTCTTTTTAACAAGCTGCCTTGATTCTGTAATTCTCTAGGCACAGAGTGTGTGTTTTCGGCTTGTGAAAGTAGAGTGCCCTTCTAGATCGGGAGGTGTACCACCTTCTCTTTGAAGGTTCCTTTCAACATGCCACAAAGCTGAACTGCCTTGCACAGCATCTCATTTCCATCGTTTGTAACACAGGCCACAAAACATATGGTTTTGGTCATTTAGCTTTTTCTTTTAAAATAATTTTCTTCTTCTTTTTTTTTTTTCATGATAAAAGGATGCTCTTTAGCTAGCATCCAAATAGAAGCCATAGGTCATATTTGTGGCTTTTCAACGGATGGCTTGCTATCTCCACTTGCGCTAATATTTAGGATTTCTCCCTTGAACAAATCACTTCCTCTCCCTCAGTCTTACATCCATGTGGCTCCAGCAGTGGTTTTCTTCGCAAAGGAAAATCCTACACTCACACCAAGAATTGTCCCACTTGCCAACATCTGAGTTAGTTGAAGTCCCTCGCTGTATAATTCTAGTCCTGGAATTTTTCCAAGTTTATTGAGATCTGCTCCCTTCACACTACTGAGGTCACTGGTCATACAAACTTAGCCAGCATTTGTACTTAAATCCCTGTCTTCACTTTTTTTACTTGCAGGTGTATCCAGCACAGTTAGATGCTACTTAGCTTTAAAATCCTTTATTCCCCTTTAGGTTTCTGAAACATGCTTATGACACATTCTCTGCTTCTGTTTCAACTTCCCCTCAATCCTGTGGAATTTCTCATGACTCTTGACTCCTTCCTCCAGGGACATTGTTCTCTTAGTTGTTTCCGTCTGATTCTGTACCAGGAAAACCACCCAGTTCTGTCTCTCCTGGGGTTAGACTTCAGTATTCATTGCCATGTAGAGTTAGTGGTTGCTATTGAGCAGAACCGTTGGTTTCTTGGCTGTTTGTTGTTCCAAGTCTTCAGAGCTCCTCTATGTAGATTGTTCTCAGGAAAAACTATCACAGCATGGGAGTCACATCACACTTTCTCTCTGACTAAGTCTTGTTGGCGAAACATTCAAAATAGATTATGATTTCAGCTACTCACTGTGTAAATCTGGGTCCAAGTCTTCATCCTTTGTCACCTGGATATGGCAACAATCTTTTAACTCGGTTCTTTTGCCTCCGCTGTTGCCTATCACAGCCCATCTTCACTGATCATCAGAATCATTGCTCTAAACATAACAATGATGACGAAGGGTTCTTGAGTATGCACCATTTTCCAGGTCTGGTTCTGAGCTGCTTAGCTGTATCTCTTCCTTTAGATATTTCAAGGGATGGATGTTGGGCTCAGAGACAAAGGCATCACTTTGCATGCCTTTACCTGACATTGGAGTGCCTGGATTCAAGTCCAAACTCCATCCCTGATTCAAACTCCTACTAATGAGAACCATAAGAGACAGCAGGTAATGGCTCAAGTGCTGTGTTCTCTCCCACCCACGGGGGAGATTGAATAGAAGTCCCTGCTCTGGGCATCAGCCAGGCCCAGCTCTTGCTGTTGGAGGCAACTGGGGGAGTGAACCAACAGATGGAAGGACGATCTTTCTGTCTGGTCTCTGCTTGCTGTGTCTGTCTCTTATGTTTCAAATAAACATTTAAAAAGGGATTTTGATATGTGTATTGCAACTGTTTAGTTTTTAGTTGAGAAAATGAGGCAGAGGGAAAATAACAAGCTTGTCCCGGGGTGTGTTGTTAATAAACAGCAGAGCATGGATTGAATGTGGGTAGCCTAGTTCTGCTCCCAGAGCTCTTAAATGCTGTATTTCAATGTTTTCCACTCCACTCATCTGGTGAACACATTCTCAGTGCTTCTCCTGGCAACTAGACCAAATGCAACTCCTTATTAGAACTACAAGGACCTGCATGGCCCAGCCTCTGTCTACCTCTTTTATGTAATTTCCTGGTCTACCTCCCTCTCTGTTCTCTTTCTCATTCACTGAACTTTATCCACGCTGGCCTCCAGTCTGCTGCTTCTTCATTGTAGGCCTTTAGATTTGCTGTTTATCAGAATGGGACTTATAGGGCCTTTCATAGCTACCTCTTTCTAGACATTTAAATATAACCCAAACTGTCATCACCATGAGGTGTCTTCTATTAGAGAAAAAAACAAAAACAAAAAAACCCCACTGAACCAATAGCAGGACTACCAAGACCAGAATGATGGTAAAACCAGGTTTATTGAGACCTGCTCCCGGGCGGGATTCATTGGTCCCCTGTACTGAGCCATGCATTCCTTAAATGGTGGTGATGACGGGGCTTGAGGGAAAGGTATGTGTTACCTTCTGATTGGTCAGCTCCATTTAAATGGATCTGGGGCAGCTATTCTCGGTGGGAACTTTTGGCACCACCTAGGGGGCTTTCTGCCTGCCCCTGAGTCCTCTGGGCCAACATCTTCTAAACCTTCTGTCCCTAATTATGCTTCTTAAAGCACTTAAACTGCCCAAAGATGTCTCATTTACTTATTTGTGTTTGCCACCTCTCTTTCTCCATTGCAATGTAAAAGTTTTTAGGACTTTTCTGTCCTATTACTTGCTGTAACTTCAAAGGTCTGGAGAACTCCAGGCACATCACAAACTTCACGTCTGCAATGGGGTGACACCATTGTCATGGGGTGGCTAAGAAGGCTAAGTGAGATTCTATCTGGGAAATCCCTTTGCAAACTATGAAGTTCTTTAAATAAAAAGAATATTGTTGTTTCAAGCTCAAAACAGATGGGGCAAGGGTTATGACTAATGCCAAGGCTTGCTCTACTGTTAAGGTGAGGATCTACATACTATTTTAAAAACTCCAGTGAGAGGGCCCGGCAGTGTGACCTAGCGGCTAAAGTCCTCGCCTTGAACATGCCAGGATTCCATATGGGCGCCAGTTCTAATCTCGGCAGCTCCACTTCCCATCCAGCTCCCTGCTTGTGGCCTGGGAAAGCAGTTGAGGATGGCCCAATGCTTTGGGATCCTGCACCCGTATGGGAGACTTGGAGGAGTTGCTGGCTCCTGGCTTCGGATCGGCGCAGCACTGGCCTTTGTGGTCACCTGGGGAGTGAATCATCGGATGGATGCAAGATCTTCCTCTCTGCCTCTCCTCGTCTCTGTTTATCTGACTTTGTAATGTAAATAAATAAATCTTTAAAAAAAAAAAAACCAAAAAACTCCAGTGAGAAAGGAAAGTCCAGAACCTACACACAAGTTTGGCATTGAGACACAGGACAGGATATTCATCACCAGTTTGTATCCGGAATCTGTGACATGAACTTGGAAAGCGCACAGTAGCTGCTATCTCGAGGGTATGCACATATGGCCATATCTATTTGTCAGAGATTATATATTATATTTTATCTTTCGGGCAAGTGTGTTTTCTAATTGGAGAGTGTGGCATGTCTGGACAAGGCTATTAGAGCTAATTATTATCTCGAGTCCCTGCTGCTCAGTCAGCAGGAATATTTTTACAGTCCCACTTTATGAGCTCCTGGAGCCATAAACATCTCCACAGGTTTCAGAGCTCTATTCGGGGGCAATTAGCAGCTGGTTGAGAGGCACTGTGAGCAGTCTCTCTAGTGACACATTTGATTACACAGAAACAATGTGTCTCAGGTGGCTGTTGGGTGGTTACCCCCAGTGCACTTTCATCTGCAGAGTACTGATTCATCTAGCTCCCAGATATTTGCATTTCAGATAAACGTGCAACCATGGCAAGCATCTTCCTTTCCACTCAGCATGCTAATACACTGCTTGTGTCTTACCCCTAGGGTTTTTTCATGGCTTTGATTTTATATCTGCAGATTTAATATTCCTAATCTGTAAAGTGTACTGAGGTGATCATGTGCCCAAAAGATGTTAGGGTGACCATGTGCTCAAAAGCTGGGATTAAGAGACCCAAAAGTTCCAGAGGAGGGCTCAAGAGAAGGAGACTTTGTCTCCTGTGGGATGGCAACAGAGGACAGGTAATCTATTTCCAGAGGCCAACGCTATTTGACTATTTTCTTCCAGCAGCTGCATTCTTAGTACCAAGATTCCAAAGTCAACAGCTCTTTACTGAGAAGGAATAGAGAGAACCTAGGGGGACCTGAACACGTCTCTGCTGACTTTCGGCCTTTTTGATTGCCTGAGTCCCTGGGTTTCTACACACAGACCTGGTTTGTCCTAAACAGGGAGCTGCTTCTGTACGGCTTTGCTGAACTCATTGTGTGAGCTTAGTGAAAGAAGGTCATGGAGGCAGTCTTCCGTGCTTCTACTTACTTCACTAAGCCTTACGTGTTTCCCTTTTTCCCTCTGAAGTAAAACAAAAACAAGGGGAATTAAACTGAACAGAAACCAATATATGAGAGTAATCAGTATGCTGTCTCAAGACCTTTGCCCATTGAGAGCATCTTTCCAACCCAGGCTACAGAGCCTGCAGGTATAATGACAGGTATAATGACAAATTAGGTTGATACCTCAATGCTGGTATAAGCTTCCATGTCATGAAAATCAAACAGAAAAAACTTTTGGCCAGCACAAGAAGATTCTTTTTGGGAAAACAAACAAACAACAAAACCACCGGACTAAACAATCAGTGAATCTAAGGTTTTGCATTCACGTCCCTTCGATTCTTGGAGCTTTCACAGGATTGATTGCTCTTTTGGCCAAGAAAAGCTAAGCACAGTAGATGTATTGTTCTCAGAAATGTTGGATCAAGCAGTTAGTAGAGTTAGTCTTTTGGTGGAAAATGTGTGGGTGTTTGTCTGCAATGTTTCATCACGTGTTCTAGTCCTTCAGGAGATCTGGACAGCTGGAATATTTAGTTGGTGTCTTGTGTTATAATAAAGTCACTTCAGGGCCAGTGGACTTCTACACCTCAGTCAGTATCCACTGTAAGCTCAAAGTTAGCTTTCACCTCACGAAAACAAAGTATCTCCCTTGTTTCCATTTGGCTCTGACTTGGCCTATAAATGAGGTTCTTTCCCTCTCATGAGCCTTGCCATGCTGCACAGTTTTGAAGGGATCGTTCCATGGCTTGTGTTTCTGAATCAGAATCATGAGATTTGTTGAGTTGCTGGTGCTCC
Organism: Ochotona curzoniae; assembly: GCF_017591425.1. NCBI lineage: Eukaryota > Metazoa > Chordata > Mammalia > Lagomorpha > Ochotonidae > Ochotona > Ochotona curzoniae. Next base: position 644,585 of record NW_024466352.1, on the reverse strand, counting down.
ATAGCTTTGCTTGCTGCTGGTTCTTGCTATCTTGTTCTACAGGTGTATCTGAGAGTAGGTTTTATTCTTCCTTACACTTGAAGGAAGTTTCCTGATTCCTTCTAGTCTCTGCAGCAAGGTTTGGCCTTTTATTTATTTATTTAGAGTTGAATGGTCTACTTCTCAGTCTGGATCTTCTACCATCTCTCTCATCCAGGCTAGTGACTAGTTAGTCATTCTAATGACTAACTAGGACAACTACCAATGAAAGTATTGAGGTACTAAGCAGACATCCTTCCTCCAAAAAGCAAATGTAGTAACACTCACATAGTTACTGAGCACCTATTTTGGGCTATGTCCTGTGTTGGGCACTGGGGATACAACAGTCTGGAGACCAATATGCTTAACGTCCTTACAGATGATGCATAGTGATGAGAGGGAGCAAAATATGAAAACTGACAAGAAAAAAGTGTTTACTGACGAAGTGTGCTTCAAGAAAGGTTGAGAGATCTGTGGCAAATATGGGAAAGCAAACCCACAAAAAATTATTTTTTTTTTTTTGCTTTTGGTTTTTATATTTTCTCTGATACAATTTTGTAGGAATCGGGATGTGTTTGTGTATTAGCTATCTTCTGATGGAGGGGAGAGCCTCACTCTTTTAGTTATCTGTGAAGATGTCTCATCAGAATTGAAATTATTCCAAAGAGATAAACTCAAGCATTGGAAGTCATCTTGTGATGCCAGGATGTGATGCACTGTCTTTTAGGCTCTGGAACTGGAAAAACAACATTGTTTTCTGAATAAATTGTTAATTTGACCTTGGAACCTGCCACAGACTTTTCATGGACATGGGAGGAGTTATTAGAAGCACATTTTTCATAGATTTTCCAAGAATTGGGAAAATAAAAGTGAAAAGAAACATGATATCTTATGTTTTCAAGGATAAGCCTGATAAAACGTAATAGATTTTTTTTTTTTAAAGTACAAGTGTAAAGAAAATACAGACGTTTGGACTAGTCTGCTCCAGAATTTTTTTTTCTCACAATTAAAGGAATTTCAGAGCAGAATGGCTACAGTGGAGGCACATACACAGAACTGGGTCCATCTGTCTGCAGCCACAAATAGAAAGCTTGTCACAATGGAGACAATATTAGTTAATCTTTGCCCAGGAAACCATGGAGCGGCAAGTGTTAGGAGCATCCCTTCAAAAGCACATTGATGCTTAGTTGTGGCAGAACATGATGTCAACAGGAAAATATAACTGCTTAAGATATGGCTTATGAGGATCTCACTCATTAAACTTTCCTTGGTCTTATTGGTCAATTTTATATAACCTTAAGTCTAGGCAGAATCGTGAAGAGGTGGAATAAAATTATTTTACTGGTTTGTTTAAAAACACCCCCTCCTTCTTCCCAGGATAGACCAGGGGAGTGACAGCTCTGGATCTGGCTGTGTGGTCAATGGGGACGAGGAGGCGGTAGGGGAACCAAGATAGATTCAGCAGCTACTCCTCAGCTACTGAGTTCACTGCTACAACCTGGGATTTACTGAAGGGGCAAGAAACAGCAATAGCCCGTATGAGATGTTCTTTCTGTGAGTCTTCCTGTGACCTTTATGAAGCACACAAACTTGTTATTTTAAGGATCATATCTTTATCAAGATAACCTACGTATAGGAAAGTGGAGTGCCTTGTCATATACCCAGTTTCCTTTGTCTGCAGTTGGTTGGGATGGGGGAAGAGTGGTTAAACTAACCAATATCTGATAATCATTTCTGCTCTAATTCTGCTTTGAAAGGCAGTAAGTTTGCAAGTAAGTAGCAGCAGCAGTTATTGCCTGGCTGCTGCTGGTTTCGGCTTACAGCCTTGCATTGTGACCATGGTGGGAGTATTTTCACCAAGACATGTGCAATGGTTGTACATCGTGGCATTTTCCTCTTTCTTCTTCCTCCCCAGAGCAGTTTCACATACATGTCTTTGGATAAAGCTCAGGTGCTTTGCAATATGCACAGTGGGAAGTGACTTTCAGTTCACTGTCAATGTGAGAAATCTTACTAAACAGCGTCATCTGTTTATGCACTTTTAGTGTTCTGCCCTGGAAATAGCAGCAAATTCAATATTTACTCCAAGTAAAGGCAGCCTAGTCTCTAAAAATCTTAAGAGATTTGGAGAATGATCTGGTATCATGAGTAGGAAAATTGTTGGTGGTGTGCATCTTTTCAGCTTGCTGGTAAACCAAAGATTTTCCCTGACTGTTCACTGGCATGGCTGGTAGAAACTTTCCCAGGCATCTGTCTTTACCATAGGTAGCTTATTTCTTTATTATCTTTACTGATGATATCATTGTTCAAACATATTGGTTCAGTTTTGGAGAGATGACAGTGGGGATTGAGAAATAGATGTGGAGAGTTAAGACGTTTCTTGTTCTGACAATGAAGCATCCTCAAAAACATTCTGTATCAGATTTTGACAAATTATTGTTATTTAAATGTTTCTCCTTCATCCTATGTGGATTTTTGCTTTGATTCAACTTGATAACTCAGAAAAGTTTATTACAAATGGTCAGATTTAGAAAGATAGGGATATTACCAAGAGGATGCAAGGCCAGAAGGAAAAAAGGAGGAAAAAAATGTTAATAGCTTATTTTTCTACCTAACTCTCTTTCCCCTATTTTTTTTTCACAATTTTCTCCTCCTTGAGACTCTCAGGACCTCAACCCTTCCTTGTGAGTAGCTTTGCTCTCTGCAAATAAACCACTATACCTGTTCTTCAAATGAAAAATATATCAACTATGCAAAGTGTTAGCCTCCACTGCACATTATGAACTGGTTGCGTTTCTAAGGACTTGGCATATATTTCATCCTGAACCAATCCTTTTAGCAGTGACATAGATTACCATTGTACTAAAATATCAATTGATTACAGTGAATGTAAGCTGTCAAACTCTCATAATTGGTCAGCGTTAGTTTTGAACCTAGCAGAATTGTCATAGTACTGTGCTATGTGCAAGCACAGATTTTATTAATCTGTTCATAAATGAACATATATGTATATCATTAAATGTATATCATTAAATAATCACACCGTATTTTTGCATTTGTATTAGCTCTAGTGACATAGTAAATAGTAAAGAAATAGTAAACACAATCCTATATGGAATGAACTTCTTAGCAGATAGAATGTGACAAATTTCATTTAACAAAAGGCGAGGGTCATCAAAAGAATATATGTGGGATATTTTCCTGGGGACAGGAGACCTGTGCAATGAATATTAATTAATTTAATTTTCTATGCTTTGCTGTTATCTGACATTTTTACTAAAGAGCCTTTTCAAAGATGCAGACAATATAGTGTCTTTGAAATGGAAAGAATCTTTAGACTGGACCCCTTAGTCTGTTCATTTTTATAATCTTTTCATTGTCTTTTTCTTCTTTTTCGCATTCTCCATTGCAGCTCATGACTTTCTTATCCATTTTGCTGAAAGGATACAAGCAGAAGCTAGAAAACATCCCCAGACTCTCAGCTCTACGTAATCCTCCTGCCTGCATCAGTCCCAGGGCAGCCCTTCTGCCTGGATTGTTCTGGATGAGCTGCCTCTGCAGCAAGCAAAGGGGAATAGCTCCACTTGTCCAGTACATTCTCTTCTATCTTACAGTACTGACTTCTTTATCTCTATACATACTTGTCCCTATTTCTCCTGTCTTAAAAAGACCAAAACTGCCATAAAAATATAACTTAAGGATATTCTTTTGACAGAGAAAAGTAATTGCACCCACCAAAACCAAAGGCAAATGTGAAGAATATCCCAGTAAAATAACAACAGAAGACTAAATCTATGCACAATCCATTGCTAAATAACAGGAACAAACTACCACCAATTTATATTAACACAAATATAAATGGCTTAAACTCATCAACCAGATGTCATAGATTGGTAGACTGGATTAAAAAGAAAAACAAAACCCATCTATTTGTTGCCTACAGGAGGCACATCTCATCAACAAAGATCAGTGGAAACTGTATCTCATGGATGATTTTTGTTGTTGTTTTTAGTTTAATCTCTTCAAAACACTTTCTTCTGATTAAATTCGTCACTGACTCATAGATCATACAGTAATATCATTTTTTCAAGAGGGTTCTTGATTTTCTTTTTCATTGCTTCAGTGACATATTAGTCATTGAGTTGCATGTCATTTTACTTCATGGTGTTGTTAATTTCTTTTTTATTCTTCGTGATGTTGATTATGTTTTGTGGCTTTTCATTTAAGGGGGTGTAAAGTAACTGTGTAATGGAGACTATCATATCCAGAAGTGAGGATAAAACACAGTATGCTTCTCTACTTCCAGATCAAAGATGGACTTCCAATGAGACTGCTAAACATATCTTGACAATAGCATGCTAGACTCTCTGCCATTGTCCCTGCCCACAATGATGGACTTAACGACTATTTATGAAGAACTATACTATTGTAATAACATAGGAAAACTCAATGAGGAGTGGAGAGGGGATTTGAGGAGTGGGTAAGGGCAATCCCAGGCCCGATGACACTGTATCATAAGGTGATAATAATAAGAACAAAAATATAAAAAGATGGTATCTTTTCTTTCCAGATATTTGTGTTCCCCATTTCAGAGAAAAACTGCTCACAGAACATCCTATGCGATGTGTGTATTCAGCATGAATTGTTGTAGTGATTAGTGGATGGGAAAATTGAAGGGAGGAATTTGAACAGAGATGGTATACTGAATACATGATAGGATAAATATAACAGGTTTTGTATTGTGCAGAACATTGGGGTGACGAAGGCTCAGGGAAATTTATAATATTCTGTGTAAATAGATGGGAGTAGAGGAGATGGCTTGCTCTAAACACAAAGGGAAAACGAGAGAATATGTTATGGAGTGCAGCCAGTGTTCCTCAACCACTCACCCCACGTCCTAATTTAGCCAGAATATTGGATGCAGATAAGTCCAGTTAGTCTAGGTGTTTTTAGCTACAAGCTCAGTTCCTGTTCCTGCCCATCTCAGTGAGCACTAATCAACTCCTTAGCTCACAACACTTAGGTATTCGCTCCTGCTCACTTGTGACTCACCTATCAACTGAGAGGGGATGGTACTGCATTGCTGCATAACTACTCCCCTCACAAGCCCCTTTAAAAGGCCCATGAAGCGGGGGCTCTCTCTCTTTCTGGTCAGGTGCTTCTGTTACCCTGGCACCTCGACTCTTGGCTGACCCAGGACAGGTAATCCCCTGAGCATGGTCCCTGTGTACTGTTTAGATGGGACAATGGATATAATAATGTTTTCTCTGATTTGCGTGCTGTCAGGAGTTCCAGGAGAGGTGAGGCCTAGATGTAGTGGAATGTGGGCAGAGAAGCCAGGGAAAGGTGAATGTCTGCAGCTTTGTAAGTGTGTCCAGGTTATTTGTTGTGTGTCTCTTAGGATAACTTATATTGTTGGGGAAGCAGGGACACAGGTCTTCAGCTTAACGGATGGACTTGAGGGTAATGACCATTTGTTCCCCTTTGGATTATGTTTGGTTGGAATATGTCTGGTTGGATTGCCATATGGACTTGTGATCACCAAGCTTGGTTAATAAAGACTCCTTAATAAAACCTTAGACATGTCTGGTGTGATCTCCCTCGCACCCCGCAACAAATATAAAGACATTTTACCTGGTAGGTGTAAGCTATATATGTGTATTGAAATGTTGCTTTGTATGCCACAAAACTGTGCAAATATTACATGCTGATCCAAACTTAAGAAATATTTATAAAGAGTTATCTATATACAGTATCTCAAAATTCATATGCTCTATTTGATTTTTTTAATAGATACTCTAGTTATCAAAGATAGAAATAAGTCTCTACTGAATTGAGATTTAATTTTTGATCCCTAATTGTTTGACACCAATCATACATTAGTTTTCTCAATCATATAACATTCTGAGGATCCACCTTTTCCTGGGCTATGCCAAGTATTGAAGGAACACTCTCTGTTTCACTTCTGTTTTTTGGTAAGATTTCTTTATTTTTATTTGAAAGGCAGAGTTATAGAAAGAAAAGAAGAGAGAGAGAGAGAGATCCTCCATTCAACAGCTCATTCCTCAAAATGGCTTTAATGGCTGGAATTGGACCAATCCAAAGCCTTCTGGGTCTCCCACGCAGGTGCAGAGTCCCAAGGCTTTGGACCATCCTCCATGGCTTTTCCAGGCCACAAGAAGGGAGCTGGATGGGAAGTGGGGCAGCTGGAACACGAACGGGCTATTGGAAACTGACACATGCAAACTGAGGATTTAGTTGCTGGGCCACTGCACAGGGCCCAAATTGTCATTACTTTTAAAGAGAAAAAAGTATTTTACTGAGATAACAGCTTTCACAAAGATTTATATTTTCATTTGAGTCTACAAAGATTGCATCTTATTTTAAAATTATTACGTTTTTTAAACCAAGTATGTTCTTTCCACTTAAAAATTTCCAACAAAATATCTGCTTGACTATTCTGTGAATTCAAATAAAAATGTATTCATTAGGGTTATAAAACTACTTATCTAAGAACGTATTTTATCTATACATAGTCAAATATATCCAGAGAATTTAAACTTAACGCTGTTAGTGGTTTAATGTTTTCATCTACATTTCCATTGCCAACACTAATTACTTCCTTTTCTAAAGTCATAAATCCTTACTTAATTAGAGGTATTACAGGTAATGAATAAATGTGCTTGAAAAGCTACTGCAAGCCAGATATAAAAAGCATTTTCATGTGGAAAAATCAGTTAATTTGGGGCCCGGCGCCATGGCTTAGCGGCTAAAGTCCTCATCTTGAACGTGCCAGGATCCCATATGGGCGCCGGTTCTAATCCAGGCAGCTCCACTTCCCATCCAGCTCCCTGCTTGTGGCCTGGGAAAGCAGTCAAGGACGGCCCAAAGCCTTGGGACCCTGCACCCGTGTGGGAGACCTGGAAGAAGTTCCTGTATCCTGGCTTCAGATCGGCATAGCATTGGCCATTGCACTCACTTGGGGAGTGAATCATTGGACGGAAGATCTTCCTCTCTGTCTCTCCTCCTCTCTGTATATCTGACTTTCTAATAAATAAATCAATCTATTTTTTAAAAAATCAGTTAATTTGGAATATAAATATTGACTTAAAAATAGCTTACTTTTCCAAAACCTGTTCTATGAGCACATGTGTTTGTATGCAAGCCTCCATTAGAAATGCAGATATAGTTAGGATACTGTACCATGAGTAATACAGGTACATTTATGATACTGTAAAAACTTATGCACTGTATCTTCATAAACTTGGGAGACTGTGGCTTATAACTGTTTTTACCTCATTGTCTAATTTGGACATATAGGGTTCTTGCACCAAGTTTTAAATTCAGGTCCAAAATAGATTCTGAGCAAGTGATTATAGCATGCAAGTCACACTGTTAAAGTTTTTAATGCCTGCTCCAATAGCAAGCATGTGTTTGTACTTAGATTGGACTTCAACAGAGAATAATGTAGGGGTCCTGAGGGCAGTTTTATTCCATTGAGCTGTATAACATTTCCGCATGTCACCCGTAGTCACTCAAATCTGAGAGCCGTGGGCACAGATCCAAGTGACGTCATATAAACGGTGAAAGGAAAGTGCTCAGGGAACTAAACAATAACAGTGGCAAAACAGCCAAACCACACATTGCGGTCATGGTCAACAGGCGGAAGACTGGAACACTAACTTCCAGAAGAACAACAAACTGGAAAAGTGAAAGGTGACCCCAGGGTAACGCCATGTAATAGCTTTCTGGTATCTTTTCATTAATTACATTGCTAAGTAGAAATATGCTGAAAGAAGCACTATGATGCAAAATTGATCAGTATTTCAGAAAAATAGCCAGAGTCATACAAACCAAACCAAACCGCAATAATATGACAGTATGAATTCTCAATTATTATTTAACCTTAAAGTATGAAAAACAGGTATATCATGAAATTGTGGATTATTTTGTATCAATAATCTTTCTTCTAGGTAGATGCTATAATTTTAAAAAATGGACTTCTAATAGTGAGGAAATAAATAGTAATTTTGTAGGATAACCAATTAAATTATATATGAAAAATATATCAATATTTTAACAATGTGCCTTATAATAAAATTTAACTTTTGAAAACATGACTAGTCACGAACTGCATTATTGTATACTTATACTATGTATGCAGATGATACTAAAAGGAAATAAAAGCCTACTAATTTAAAAGATGCCACCCATATTTAATAAAAACATTGGCATAATTCTCTTTGTCCCAGTGTGTTTTTGTTCTTCAGTTCTTTTTTTCCAAGAATAGTTCCTGAAACAGCTCAGTATTTAGGACTGCATCTTTACTTTTACGGAGTCATGAAGCTGAGCACAGTTCTACGTAACACTCACTCGGGCTTTTGCTGTTCTCAGTCCACATTGCACTGATTCTTGGTGTCAGTGGGAAGTGTTAGCCTCAGGTTGAATGCTTTCTCATTACAGTGCTTTGAGCGTGGGATTCTTGGGACCAGCAGCTGCAGCAGTTAGATTTGTAGGATTTTTTTTTTCATAGTCCCTTAACATTTCTATCATTTTTTTCTACAGATTTGTCAATCAGATGTTGCATCTAGAAATTCATTTCTACAAATACCCATTTCTAAAATGTTTGTTCTTAAATTTTTCTTAGCGTATTACCTTTCACCATATGTTATAAATCTTTCTTAGGACTCAGAGGTATTGAAAATTTTAAATTAAATCCCAAATGAGCTTGTAAATAAACAGAGTAAATGAATTTCCATTTGCTGCCCCTTATTCTGTTGATAGCTTCTGAGGTTTGAAATGTTGAGATTTTAAAAATCGTTCATGTTTTGTTGTAAACATAACTTTGTGACATAACTTTGTGACATAACTTTGAAACCACAGTTCATCTCTTTCTATGCCCCTAACAGTGTGCCCTTTTCTCTTGAAAGCAGGAATATTAATATCGCAAGACCGAAATGAGGCTTCATCTCCATCCAGATGGAATAGCTACCATCCAAAACTCAAAAAACAGCAAGTGCTGGAGAGGATGTGGAGCACAGGGAACCCTGACACAGCTGAGAGGGAAGGATGTGTCTGAGTACAGCATTGCGGAAAACTGCAGAGAGATTCCTCAGGAAGCTAAGAACAGGCCATCCTCAGGCCCCCACGAAAGTCATGAGTTTTAGGAAGTTGATATACATTCATCGCTTACTATACTTATTTTTTTCATTTTCATCTTTTTTTTCTATTTCCAATTATAGAAATCCATTTTTCTCTCACACCTAGAAAACAAGAATTTCTTATAAATCTGCATTTTAAATGTTTATGATCAGTGGTGACCATGTACACAAATATTTCATTAAATACCTCAAGCTTAGGAATCTGAGTAGACGCACACATTAAGAATGTGTCAGTAACAGATTAAGCATATCATACCTCTTCTTAAGTATCAAACTATACAAAGAAGTTCAAGACATTTAGATGGAAAAATTTTCTTTATTACTTTAGGGAAGATGTTTATAAAATGGACTTCTCCTGAAGTTATATGTGCTTTGCACATATATGCAAAATGCGTATTGAGTGAACAAAGTGTAGTTTGTATTTGGGCAATATATTAGCAATCTTTTTTGTGATACCATAACTAGTTGTAGAAATCAAGACAGTATTTTAAAATTTCATTTTTCAAGTCCAAGTGCCTAGGAACTAGGAGGATTTTGTTTGCTTTGTTTTACTGTTGGCATTTTACAGAAAGGATGAATATCGGTAAGATCTGAAGAAATGAGCTCAACCCTGTCTTTCCTGAGATTTGATGCTCAAAACGTCCTAAGGCTAGCTGCAACCTCGGGGACTAACTGCTGTAATGCAGGGTCTTTAGGGGAATAATGCAATAATATAACTCCTTTCCTTTAGTTTGCCAAAGCTGGGTCAGGATCTATTGTTTTCAACTGAACAGCAGTTGTTTTGGGAAGAAGAAGGAAGAGAAATGTATATGCTTCTGTTTGACTTGTAGTATTTGCAATCTCCCCTTGACTTTTTGGAGCCCGTTCCCATATGTACTGTCTCTGCCATACCCAACCACGTATTCGTTTCTGCATATTGCATAGCCCTGCTTAGCACGTCTGCCTGTTTAACCCTGCTGTTAGTGTGCTTCGCTAAAATAGGACAGTCTTGGCACCGATGCAATGGAAGACCTAGGAGAGGTTCCTGGGTCCTGGCTTTGGATCGGCTCAGCTCTGGCTGTTGTAACCATTTAGGGAGTGAAGCATCGGACAGAAGACCTCTCTGTTTCTCCTCTCTTTGTAAAGTCTACCTTTCAAATAAAAATGAATAAATCTTTAAAAAATTAGTACAGTCATTTAACGTTGTTTTAAATAAAGTTTGGAGAATGCTATAATTCATTCTTTCATTTTAACTCTTAAAAATATCATTTTCTAAAAATAATAGCATTTCACAATCTTCAAAGTTAAAATAACAGTATCTCTATATAAAGGACAACAATCCACAGGCAAAGTCAAAAACACATAGTTTTTTTTTTGTATTGGAAAGGCGGATATACAGAGAGGAGACACAGAGAGGAAGATCTTCCGTCCAATGATTCACTCCCCAAGTGAGCGCAACGGCTGATGCTATGCCAATCCGAAGCCAGGAGCCTCTTCCGGGTCTCCCACGCGGGTGCAGGGTCCCAAGGCTTTGGGCCGTCCTCGACTGCTTTCCCGGTCCACAGGCAGGGAGCTGGAAGGGAAGCGGGGCTGCCGGGATAGACCTGGTGCCCATATGGGATCCCGGGCGTGCAAGGCGAGGACCTTAACCACTTGCGCCATTGCGCTGGGCCACAAAAACACATTGTTAACATGCATGCTCATGATTGCTGTGTATTCGATTGACTTCTGCTTCTGTAAAGTGTAAATCATGTTTACCAACACAAATGATCAAGGGGAGAGAAGAGAAGAAAAAACAGTGATTACATCTATAAAGAGTAGATAATCTAGGCTATATTAACTGAACACTACAATAGAAATTTTTTAGCCCCTAATTTGAGGCCTTATGAGTCAATTAATCTTTCTTCCCAGTCTTCTTCACTTAGCTCTGAAAAGTAGGACTTGCGGTATGCACTGGGAAGATTTGTTAAGACTTTAGAAATTTTTTGCTAAAACCTTGATAGTGCCAAGGAGACTTGGCGTGACAGGTTATCAGCATGACAGCCAGAAGCACACCATCAATCAGTCATAGCTACAGACCAAAGTCTTGTGTGAGCTTATCAGCAACTACTTCAAAGAGGTCATTGGAGTGCTTGAAGTATGTAAATACAAATTAAGAAATCATGTTTTAAGAGTGAAGCAATTTTATGAGTACCTGATATATTTTTGGCTGAAATCAACTCGTATGCTGCTGATGTGGGCAATGAACTCACTTTGTAAACGCAGAGAGAACTTAAAGTATTTGGTAATATATCTAAATGAATAAATATGAAGTTTGAGCTCCATATTACAATGATACCCATAATCCCCAGTAAATTCAAAGCTGTCAGAGGAATATTCTTACTATGTTATAAGCAAGGTTTTGCTCTCTCGTCATGGGGACTGGTTTAGTTCGTCATTCTGACAAGTTCAATGAAGTGAATGCAATGATGTTTAAATCAGTGAAATGACTGGACCAAATTGGCCTTAAAAAATACATGTGTGCATCATATCTACGCAACTGGAGAAGAGTTTCACAGATGGAAATTCAGTCTCTGGAGGAATTCCAATTAGCCCCTCTTACAGATCTATAAGCAAAAAACTAATAAGATGGAAACTTAGCTCCGAGATACTTGCATAGTTTAAATTTTTAATGATCACTGAAAGTTCTTCTTTTCAGATCCTACTGAAGTAGGAGATCTTCAAAGCACCAAGTGATGAGTGATACTTCATTTTTTAATAGAGAGCTTGATCACAGCGTTGCTTAACCAACACCACCATCTTCCCTCTGAAAGGCTTTGAAGTTCTGGTTCCAAGAAGAAATTCAGATAATTTCAAAGAATCCAGAATCCCAAACCTCCAGTAGAAAATGAGCTCAGTCAGTAAAGACAAGCAAATAGATTCATTCTTTCAATTTCTTTCTCCCATGAATTATGGATACAAAGAATTGTATCCAGGATCAAAAAAAATTGAGATCCTGATATTTGAGGAATAACCATTTTTATATTGCATGCAGCAAGTTATTTCCGTGCAATGCCTCTTTGTCAACTGTTTGTTACAGAAGTCCTTTTCTTCACAATTAAGACAAAAGCCAAGCAAACCATCCCTGTCTTAGTCCAGCCTTTCTGGCTTTGACCTTCAGTTGAATTCATGTAATGAGTTCCACCTGCCACCAGGCCAGTGAAGCAAAGTTTAAATTATAACTGTCTTATGTGTGAATTTCACCTTCTAATCAGATCTGAAAGAGTCCTGCTACAGGTGTTTTCTCTTCGTGCTGATGGAACTTGTTTCTGGTACTTCACAGCCCCAGCTAGGTAAATTAACAAGTAATGCTTTATGTGTGAGGCATACAAATGAAAATTGAAGTCTGGGTCATAAAAGTTATTATGTCAGTGGCTATTACAATGTAATGAACTGTGGCTCTAGGTAGGCAGGCTGGGTATTGATGAACTCAATGACGATAAAAAAAAAAGCTTGGATTTCTTCTGCTTAGAAAATCTTCTAAATGATGAAAACTAGTAAAACTCAGGGCAAAGAACTTTTCTAAGTGTTCATTGTGTATCAACTCAATTACTTTTCTTGATACTCTTTTTGAAATAACTGCTATCATCCCCCGTTTACAGGTGAGGTTTAAATAATTTGAAACAAGTCGCATAGCTAGGAAGTGGATCAGATCCTCTCTGACCGTCTAAGAACACAGAGTGATGAGTTGTATTCAGTAGTTGATGCCTACGTGCGTGCTGCTTTAAGAACACTTCAGAGTTCAATGAGGTATGCCCAACAGCTAGGGTGACGGCAGGCCATGTTGCTCAATGTGGAGGACACATGGAAATCAGTTTGCTCCAAAAGTTGAACAGACAATCTTCATTTAGTACCTTTGTCATTCCCTTACCTTTCTCCTCAATCCAGAAATGTTACTATTAATAGCCTCTTTACATTTTACAAGGCATTTGCTAAAAAACAAAACAAAATAAAACAAATGCTCCAGTTTTGGGATGTAACCATCAAGCAAAGCTGTTGGCTAGATGGTGATGTCCATGAATTCCAGCAGATTGCATCCTGTGTGGAATCCCTCCAGCTAAGTTGGACCATGGAGATTTTCAGTTAAATGTGTAACAGTACCTCTGTGGTCCTTTTTTCATCTTGTAGCTCTTTAAAGGTAAGCAGAACATAAGAGAATGTAACAATTACCCAGACCCTCTTAAAGCCATTATGAAGATCATTCTTTTTTTTTAAGATTTATTTATCTTTTTATGAGAAAAGTAGATATACAGAGAGAAGAAGACAGGGAGAGAAAAATCTCCCATCTGTTGGCGCACTCCCCAAGTGGCCACAATGGCTAGAGCCAGGAGCCAGCAGCTTCTTCTGGGTCTCCCTTGTGGGTGCAGGGTCCCAAGGTTTTGGGCCATCCTCAATTGCTTTCCCAGGCCAGAAGCAGGGAGCTGGATGGGAAATGAAGGAGCCAGGACACTACCTAGCAGGCACATGGGATACTGCCATATGCAATGGGGGACTCCAGGCACTAGGTTACCGCCCAGGTTCTAAGTTCATTCTTTAAATCTCTGGTTCTTTATGAGAGGAAATAGAGGCACAGACATGCAGCTTTCCCAGTCATATTCCAGCTACCCAGTTACAGCATTTAAATTTGCTCAGCTAATTATTAACACATACTCTGACAATGCTTTATAGCAGTCCTTTAAGGTTCTTTTTTTTTTCTTTTAAAAACACATTTATTAATTATAAAGGCAGAGACACAGGGAAAGGGAAAGGGGAAAGAGACTTTCTACTTACTAGTTGACTACCCAAATGACTACAGCTGCTGGGGCTGCGCCAGGCTGAAGCCAGGAGCCAGTGAAACTCCAATGTAAAATTGTACCTAAATGTTTTTAACGTTATATCACAAAAAAGATGTTGGGTGGTAAGCAGAAAAATTAGTAACAGAATGAAGACAAGGACTCAGAGTCAGCTGTCCTTGTTGCCAGTCACCGAACACATTGACTTTTGAAATTATGTAAGCTTGGGAAAACCCATTACTTTAGTCCCCTCTTACCCATAGAGAATATGTTCCAAGACCCATAGTGGTTACCTGAAATTATGGATAGTACTGGGCCCTAAATATATATTCATGTACCTCTTAATAGGGAGGTATCCTGAAACAAACATCTTTAGGAGAGTCTTAAATTGTATAAATATTATGAAATATATTTACATAAACCTAAATGGTATAATCTATTGCTTAGCTTGGCCATATATGTTATGTGCATGGTAACAAGAGCATGATGTCATCAAGAGACAAGATAAACATAAGATATATGTAGCTACTGTTAGCCCAACATGGCACACTGTTTTTACAGTAAATATTTTCTTAGTAAATAGAAAAAGTACACAATGGTAATGATAAAATATATAGTACAGCAATATGTAAACCATTAACTTTTTAGCATCATTGGCAAGTATCATGCATTGTCAATAGCTGCGTGTTCTACATTTCGTATGGCTATGAGTGCAGTAGATTTGTTTACACCTGCATTACCACAACCAGCAATGTACTAGGCTATGATGTCATGGTGATTGTCACTAAGCCTTTTTCAGTGCAGTGATATATCCATCATTGACCAAAATGTCTTTGTGCAACATACGAATACCACTTTTCCATACATAGTATATAATGAAATCTGGTTTTTATATTAGACACAGTAGTTGGTTCATTATAGTAATATTAACGAACAATTATATCCTGCTGTAATGAAAGTTATGTGAATGTGGTCTGTTCAAAATATCTTATTCTACTTTACTCACTTTTCTAATGTGAGATGAAATGAGATGAATGATGTAGTACTGTGATAGTGTTGAACTACTGTGCATGTGTGTTCAATTATGTACCAGTAAGATTTGATTGACCAGATGGTTGTGAACTGATTATCAGGGGAGGCAGTAATAGAGTGTGGCTATGCTGGACAAAAGGGTCATTCATGTCCAGGGTGAGGCAGAGCAGGATGGTGCGAGGATCCACCTGGCAAGCAGGTTGAAACTCAGAAATCGCTGACTTCTGGGATTTTTTTCATTTCAAAAACATGGGATTTTTAACATTTCAGACGCTGGTTGATCATATGTAAGGGGAATTGTATAGAGGATATACATGAGAAATTTCCCTAACAACTTCGGATATAGACCGGAGGTTTTGAGAAGTCAATGTAAATGTAATTCTTAGGAGTGGAGGAATTAGGGAATAATTGCAGTTGTGTCACCATTTTGCTCAGTGACCTAACTTACCTGTGCCTCTCATCCGTCACAGTAGCATTAATTAAATGTACCACCAAACAATGAGGCATCCCGCAAAGCGGGGTCTGCTAGAACCAGATAGTGAAGTTCTCACGGCAGGGTTGTACAAGGCGGCCAGCAGACCTCTGATGATATCACAGCCAAGCGTGAGATGTGTGAGCCAGGACAGGGCCAATCCACCCCGTCCAGCATTACTTGTACACTAAGGAAAGCGCTTGGTCCAACTCCACAGTGCACGAGGGATCTAGCAAGACTGGCTAGAGCCCAGAGAAGAGCCACGACAATGATTAAAGGGCTGACAACAGCTAAGGGAGAGAGATCAAAAAAGCCAGCGCTCCTAAACAAGAACACTCCGTGGTAACTTGGTAATTGTCCTCAGGCCTGCTTTCAAAGGGCTCCTCGTCAGCTACCTTCTATCACCACTGAGACTATAGCCAAGAAAACGAATTTTAAAAGCACCTCAGACATTTTAAAGAGGTAAGTGGGGTCCAAGAAGCAAGAGTAACTGAAAACAGTTGTGGTTAATGCATTTCTTTTTTTTTTTTAAAGATTTATTATTATTATTATTTTTATTGAAAGACGGATATACAGAAAGGAAGATCTTCCGTCCAATGATTCACTCTGCAAGTGAGCTCAATGGCCGATGCTATGCCAATCCAAAGCCAGGAGCCTCTTCCGGGTCTCCCATGCGGGTGCAGGGTCCCAAAGCTTTGGGCCGTCCTCGACTGCTTTCCCAGGCCACAGGCAGGGAGCTGGAAGGGAAGCGGGGCTGCCGGGATTAGAACTGGCGCTCATATGGGATCCTGGGCGTGCAAGGCGAGGACCTTAACCACTGCGTCACCCTGCCGGGCCCGGTTAATGCATTTCTAAAAGAGCTTTTCGAATCAGTTATCTATGCTATATTCTGTTTTTGCTGAGATGGATTATAGGTAATTCTATTTTTTTTCTAAGTCTGAGCTGCAGAATAAATGGGCAGGTCTTATTTTATTTGGCGAGAATCAAAGATTTCTTTGAGAGCCTTATGAAAGTTGCAGATCATCTCACAATATGTTCACAGTGATTCTCAATCTCGTTAAGAACCCTGGGTGGGAGGACACCTGAGATTCCTTGCTGCAGGATGCCTTGGGATGCTGGGGAGAAAAGAGCTCTTTGTGCTGTGAATTTTACATTCTTATCTCCCATAATCACTGGCTTCTGGTAGCAGGCTGTGGTCTCTAAGCTGCTCTTCAGCTCATCCAAGCAACTGCAACTGTAAGCATAGCTGAAATGGCGCTCGCTGTTTGGCCAGGAAAAGAGATGGGAGAATAAACATATTCCTGTTAAAGCAAAGACAATAGATCCGTGCTATTCCAGAAAACACCTTCACTAACCAATGATGCTCAACGTCTCAAGGCAAACCCCTAGGGAAGCAGGAAGCCCTAACCACAACCATCCTCCAACCATCCTCCGTATGCTCCTCCTTGGAAATCAACCAAAGCTCTTACACCGAACATACTCATGAAAGTCAGAGCCCAGAGACCCTTTCTCAATCAGCTCAGCCACTTAGACTGGCATAGCTAAAGCACTTTTAAAATCCTTGTTTAGCTTGAAATTAATATGCCTTAACACTGTGAATATGGAGCATCAAAGACAGGAGAGATGAATAGACTTTATGCTGTATGCCTCCCCTTGTATTATCTAAGGTTCCTGTGTACCCATTGTAATCATGACCTCAAACTATTAACTGAAAATTTTGAATTTTTTGACTGAAAACTGTACATAAAACAGTTCATGCTTGGGTAGTGTTCTCTATGAAACCTTTAGAGAGGCATGAAGCATTGCCCTCATCCTCTGGAGTCAGGCTGAGTTGTGTAAGTGTCAGTGCTACTAGCTACGAGCTGTGTGATTTGGAGTAATTCCTGGATCTCTCTGTATGTACTTCAGTTTTCTCATCTGCAAAACAAACAAAGAAAAAAAAAAACCAAAAAACAATTTCATAGACCTGTGACAGTTAAGAGTGATAAAACGCATGGAGTTCTTTCAAATGTGCCTGGCACATAGCTGTTTCTCTCTGTTATATATTAGAGTAATATATATATTTTTAATTTTTTTTCACATTTTATTATTATTGCTATCATTTTACGATACAGTTCCATATTCCCCTATCCCCTCCCCAATTCCCTCCCCCCCAATTCCTTTATATCATTATTAACATATAGTTCTTCATACTCAGTCATATGTTCATCATTGCGGGCATGGACAATGGCAGAGAGTCCAGAATCCTATTGTCAAAATATAATATAAACAGTTTCACTGTAAGTCCATTTTTGTCTGGAAACAGAGATGCCGACCACACTGCATCCTCACATCTGGTTGTTAGTCTCCATTACATAACTAGTGTACATTCCCTTAAATGAAAAGTCATGATACAGAATCAACAATAGAAAGAAAAATAGAAATTTACAATGCCATGAAGTTAACACGTCACATGTACAACCTCATTTCATTCCCATAACAGCAGTTGTGGAGAAAGTGAGATCGAGTTAGTTGCACACATACTGGAAACAAAATTTGGAGAGATTAGGTGCTGATCAAGATCACACACAACATGTTAAAGCACAACGTTGTTATTTCCTTTGCCTCTTGGATTTATACATTTCATTGGGTCATAAACCCCTTGAGAATTTTACTAAATTTATGGGCCATTTCTTCTCTTTCTCTCAAAAGTACATATCAATGAATCATGCAAATTTTTGCAGATATATCTGAAGGCTCAAGGACAATAGTCTATTCATGAACCTTGAATCAGAATTTCCTGTACTTTTCAAGAATTTTAGGAGTTCACGTTCTTTTCCAGGAAAATCACTCTTTTGGCAATGTTGATATTCCAAAGTTCAAAACTCCAGTCTGTCAGTGGACCCCCCCCACAACAATAAGGCAACTAGAGTTCTTGAATAGCTTGAGTTGTGCATTCCTGATCCTGGCTTCCATTTTTTCATTCTATGCTTGAATCCTTAATATCTATTACTTATTTTCTGCATCATTTTGCATATTTTTCTTGTATTGCCATTATTCTAGACCAGAAATGAATAGAAGATCTCATGCTCTTGGGGCTGACATCGTGGCAAGGCAAGCTAAGCTGTTTGCCATGTTAGCATCCCATATCAGAGTATCCATTATAGTTTTGGCTGCTCTGCTTCTGATTCAGTTCCCTGCTAACATGCCTGGTCACTTTCTATGAAACATGGTCCACATTCTAGATTTTGGCCCCTGCCATTCCACCCAGTTGGAGTTCTAAGTTCCTGGCTTCTAACTGTTCTATCCCCTATCCAACCTTTAACGCCATCTGGGGGCGGAACCAGCAGATGGGAGATGTCTTCATTTGTTTCTCCCTCTCTTTTTCTCACTGCCTTTCAAATGAATAAGTCTAGAATAAAATATTTCCAGTTGAATTTCCATTCCAACTATAAAAATAGAATTATCTAATCAAAACTAAAATTAGCCTAACTAAAGCTTGAGGAATCCTTTACAAAAGTTTATCCTTTTTTAATAAACTGAAAAATTAGAATGTTAGCTTATTTTATCCAATTCTTTAGAATTATTTGTCTTAGAATCACCATTTTTCTATTCAACACACTATTAGCAATCAGTATCAACATGCAGCTAAAATATGTCTAGTTTGTTTTACTTTTCTGATTTTTATGTGAGTACACAGTGGAGCTAAAAAGCTGTGGTTACCACGCCGTCAACAAGATAATCTGACTAATTTCAAATCCTCATGTTAGTGAGTAATCCTCCTAGAAGACAGGCCATCATGTCAAGCTGATATCATGTGAATTTCATGTCATCCCAGAACACTGCATTAGCAAAGGTCTAACTCTGGAGTCATTGGCATGTTTCCGTAGAGGATCCAGAGTTCCTTGAAAACAAAAGTAAAACTACACACTGAGCTGGAACTGTGATCACTTTTCCTAGAAACTCAAATTTCCTATGAGGGAAACTGCAGGAAAAAAATCTCTATTAACAGCATTTGCGGCTATCCTAGTTTCAGTGAAAGCCATTTTCACTCATACACATATTCATAAGCATAGGAAAGCTTTTAGTCAGTGCTTGATGTTCTAAAGAAGGAAAACAGTTTGATCAGCAGGAGAAAAAAGTTTTCAAGATTGCCAAACTATCTTTCTGTCTTTTTTCCCCCTTAGTTACATGGACAAGCAAAGGGGTCTGCGTGAAGGCAGCGTATCTGGCATGGAGTAGCACACCACAGATAAGCACCAGGTGCAGGAGGGTGTTACCATTCAAAAGGCAAAGCCTAAAACACAGACGCTTGGAATTGAATCTAGCCCTAGCCTTTTAACCCTGTGAATGAATATATGTTCATTGCATTTTTAAAAACACTTTAAAAAATGTTCATTTTGAAAGACAAAATTAGAGAGAGAGAGGAGAGGGATGGTGATCCTCCATCCATATGTGACCTCATCTATGCATTCCCTGGTGTCCTCAATGGCCAGTGTTGGCCCAGACCCAAGCCAGGAGCTTCAGGTGAGTCTCCCATGTATAGGAGGAAGGGGCCAAGACACTTCGGAAATGTTCTTTCATTTTCCCCAGGCCATTAGCAATCAGAATTGCAGTAGCCAGGAGACAAACCCAGGTCCATATGGCATCACAGGCAGTGGCTTTACCCACTACATCAAAGCAAAGGCCCCAATTTAAAATACTTTTAAGAAGTTTCACATTCTATGGTTTTTATGAAATCTAAAGGGAAGACAACATTGCTCCTGCTTAATTATGATTTATCATGTGTAATGTGTCATTTGTTATATAATAGCTTTAAGTATATTATCAATAATATATACCAGCTGTAATACAAATAGAGAAAGGAACCTGCACTTACCATGTGGAAGACGCAAAACAGAACAAAGTGTCTTGGCTCCTTCTAGGTTCTACTAGGTTTCCTGCACCATCATAAAAACTGAGTGAAGAAGTGTTGAGGAAGGCAGTTTTCGTCCCTCTGCTCAAAGGCTTTTCTCACAATTCCCACCCGTCTCATAACCACTGGATCCATTAACCGCAGAGCACAGATGGAAACTTTTTCAGAAACATCACCAAAGAGGGATACTTTCAAAGAGAGATACTGCCTCTCATCCTTGTTAATGAACTGCTAACATGGCTTTCCTTAAAGTCCTGTCTTGAATAAGCTTGTTTTGCTTTGGAAAAAAAAAAATGCTTTCCATTTTGTCTTTGAATCAATTTGCTAAAAATATCAGAAGCAGAGTTAGACAAAAGTGTCTAGTGCTCTCTGAAGTAATATCAGCATTGTTTTAATCAAAGAATTTCAATTTATTCTAACTACATAGAATGGTCATAACATTTTCTAAAACATGAGCAATGGGATGAAAGCAGATGCCAGTGTCAACTGCGATAAACATGAATGCAATTACCTAAGAATGTACTTAGGCGTAAGAAAATTTGGGAAGGTTTCTTTCCTCAAGATATATTTTCTGTGATCCCTGCCTAGTATTATGTTTCAAAATCTATTGGTTATTGTGAAGGCAGAGTTTCAGACAGCGAGAGAAAACACAGAGATCTTTCATATCCTAGTTGACTCCCCAGCTGGCAGCAAGAGCCAGTACCGGGCCAAGAACCAGCAAATTTATCTACTCCTGTTTCTTGGTAGCTAGGGCCCAGGCATTCGGAACTGGCTGATTTTCCAGGCACAGTAGCAGGGAGCTGGATCAGAAGTACGGCACCCAGGATGTCAACTGGTGTCCACATGGTATACCAGTCCCATAAGGCGGAGGCAGTTTTACCTGCTCCACTACATGCTACATTCTCCAACAGCCCTGACCAGCTTAGTATTTGAATTGGTCATATTACTAAGACTTTGGATTTTGGACCTTGGACATGTTATCAAAACAACAGGATCCTTTCATGAGGACATCAGACTAATGTACTATAAGCAAAAAGCTATTGGGGTCAATAAAAGTATCAGAAAAGTTATTAAACTCATGACAGTGCCCTCAAGGAGATGAAAGTGAAACAAAAACTTCTGGAAGAACAATTACAAAGGTTGGTCAATACCCAGTCCCACTCTCCTGGTTAAAGCTCTCATCTTTTTTTTTTTTTTTTTAAAGATTTATTTATTTATTGGAAAGTCAGATATACAGAGAGGAGGAGAGACAGAGAGGAAGATCTTCTATCTGATGATTCACTCCCCAAGTGAGCGCAATGGCCAATGCTATGCCGGTCTGAAGCCAGGATCCAGGAACTTCTTCCAGGTCTCCCATGCGGGTGCAGGGTCCCAAGGCTTTGGGCCGTCCTTGACTGCTTTCCCAGGACAAAAGCAGGGAGCTGGATGGAAGTGGAGCTGCTGGGATTAGAACCGGCGCCCATATGGGATCCTGGCATGTTCAAGGGGAGGACTTTAGCCGCAAGACCACGCTGCCGGGCCCAAAGCTCTCATCTTTTATCTCTATCTTTTAGCTCACTGGCTTTCATTTCTTCAACTTTTCAAGCTTCTGATTTATGCTTTGAATGCCAGTGGAATGACAAATCTAAAAAATAAATCTGTTCCTATCATTTTCACATCATCTACAGCTCCCCATCCAGAAGCTTCAATCCCAATTCCTCAGCATATAGATGGAAAAAGAAACCTGCTTCCCGCCTGCTTGCCAATTCACATCTTTTATTTTTCCATGGACACAAAAACTTGTGTTAACCAAATGAAGCATGAATGATCTTTCACTCACTTCTCTGTATTTCGCAGCTAAGAAGACAAAACTATAATTAAGGCTTTTGATTCCTTACAAAACTTTAGACTACAAGTGCTTAAAATATCTTCTTCAACTCTTCCAAATCCAAATGTGCATCCTTGTAACCTGCTGTATTTTTTTTTCTTGAAGAAACTGAGGCTTGTAGTAATTAAGTAACTTGCCCAACTAGTAATAAGTAATAGAATTAAACCTCACATTCATATTTTCTGCAGACCAAACTATAGGCTCACGGAGACATCACAATGACTATTAGACATAAATTTAAAATGTAGAAAAACTCCAAATTCTAGCGTGTGGATGAAACTTAAACTCACACCACCCTTCTCCTTCCCAATACATAACCAAAAGGGTGTTTTTGAAAATGCAGTATTATTGACTTAAGGGATGAGGTCTGTTGTTCCCCATTAGTGTTTCCCAAATCTAAATTCATGAACGGCTCATTGTAAATAGCAAGTATGGACAGAGCGAACAAGTACGAGACCACTTGTTTGTGATTATTCTGATAGTGTTACTTTTCCCCAGAGATTATTGGGCCTTAATTTTACAGCTGTGAGCCGTGGCATCATTATTTGTTTCCTTCTCATCGTGTCCACCAGATTACAGTTAAATGTCTGAACTTCCTTAAGCTAAAGTGTTGAAGGACATTATCCATGATTTAACCTGAATGTTGAATTCATTTCATAATGCTACCTTTGTTATTCACAAATCTAATTCACTCTATTACAA
Source organism: Ochotona curzoniae (assembly GCF_017591425.1). NCBI lineage: Eukaryota > Metazoa > Chordata > Mammalia > Lagomorpha > Ochotonidae > Ochotona > Ochotona curzoniae. Next base: position 621,649 of record NW_024466352.1, on the reverse strand, counting down.
TCATGTTAATTTTGGGGTCTTTTATTCATCATTCCATAAGTCAGAGGTAATCTGGTAGTGTTTGGAGTTGTTCATTTGTTCTACACATTATTATGGCTCTTGTTTGTAGTTTTCTAAATTATATTAGGGTTTTTTTTTTTCTCACTTTGATGTGTCATGGATTCTCAAATTTAACAGAGTTCCCAAAGCTGGCTCCCTCATCTCCTTGAAGCCAGCATCCACTTCTGTTACTATACTGGTACTGTTACTATATTTCAACATTCTCCCCCATGTTCCCGGTATACATTCGTAAAAAGAGTGCATTTCAATGATCCTTTTTGTGGTTAGGATTCTGGACAAGATTTAGGTTCTGGTTGAAATGCATTCATGAGCATTTATGAAGGTAGAGGTGACTCTTCTCTGTAGTGATTTGGACACAGAAGCAGCTCTGTCAGACTGCAGTGCTGGGAGGTGGTGCTGTGCACTGCTTGGTTAATGCTGCTGATTTGATGTGGGCAGTGGCGTCCTTTCTTTGCAGTGAAAACAGGAAATTTTTCATTCACAACCTCCATTGTATGCGCCAAACACTGCCTGACACACCCCTGCAACTGATTCTCACTGTGAAGTTTCTATGCTGGATAATATAAACACTAAGTAGACCATGACCCAAGCCAGTCAGTATAGCAGTGGCTTGCATATCTTTTTCTCTAACTTTGACCTTTGAACTTTCATGTGATTCCACAGCTCCATTTTCTTGTTGTATAATTGAATGAATTTTCTGACCCTTTGTTATTATGACACACTTAAAATAATCTTGCTTTAGAAAAATTTAGGAAAATTATATTGTTAACAGAAATGAACAATAGTTGCTGCATTTTAGTCTGCAGTGTTAGTCTCACAGATTATGACTTTATGGGATGATTTGTATGACATATATTAATTACCTTAATAGTAACAAAATTATTGTGTTATTTTAAATGATTAAAAATTAATTGCTTCTTGTGGTCAGGGTCCTATTTTAGACTCATATATCCCAACTCTTTAGATATGTTGCATCAGAGATTTGGGAAGCAGAAAACCATGAGCAACACAAAAGACGTGACTTCTGCAAGACTTTTGATTTACTTTCTAGGATTATATATTGATTTAAAGATGATTTTATCCATTATGTCCTTTGGCACCTTGTACAGAAGAAATAAAAAGGGTGAGAGAGATGTTTATATTGAATGGATTTTCTGAGAAAATGGCATTAGCGAAAGTGAGCAGACAGGCAGGGCACTTTGGGAATGTACTACCTATTGCTTGTGTATCTTTCTGCTCCTTAACATAGTGGGTTAAGTAGCACATTGATCTTCAAAGGACAATAAATTGTGCATACTCTGCAGCAATCTCATCTGTGTGCTTGCAAAATGTGTACTGTGCAGAAATGGGTTCTTGAGGAGAAACTTGTTTTAAGGAAGAAAGCCTTAGCATCAGCTTTCTGGTACTGACTTGGCAATTGTATCACATAGGAACAGGGACTATTGATGTCCTTTCTATTTTCAGTATATGTATTTTAATGTGACTTAATAAACAATAGATACAAATTAATATTACTTATGTAAAAAGAATACCCAATAGATAGATATCTAGGTATCACCAATCTAAGCAATGGAACATTAATCATTATACTGGAATTCTCCTGTAAGTTCTTCCTTAATACCACATCGTTTTGCATGTTTATCTTTCAGATAGTGTTTGATTTTATGTGTTTTTGAAAGCTATACAAAGGGAAGCATGATGCATTTATTATTCTGCGGCTTGTATTTTTGTACAACATATGCCTGTGGTACCTGTTTTGATGAATATGGCTATAATTTGTCCATTTTATGTTGTATATTGCTTGATATGACAATACTCCCTAATCATTCTACATATTAGCAAATATTTACAAGGGTTTAATTTTCTTTGTCTACTCTCTGGTGCATTTGTTGCCTAGCTTTGCCAGATTGTGAACAAAGAATGGAATTACTACGCAAGGTGATAAGGTGATGCACCTTTCGATGACAGGGTGTCTAATTTCACCCAGGGCAAACCTTCAAATCCTAAGTGTCTTGCCTGTATTTTAATATTTTCTGACTTTAAATTTTCTGCAATCTATTGGTCATGAGAGGTTCGCTTCATTTATTTCCCTGATGATTAAGGAGGCATTTTATTGAAGAATCTATTTTAAAAATCCATTTGAGGAGAATCAAGATGGCAGAATATGGTGCAAAGACACATTTAAACAGATGGTGAAATATTAGCCAGTGTGAAGCAGAGAGGGCACATTCCAGGAAATAGGAGAGGACAGAACAACAGCAGAGGGGTACCCGGAGACTGACAGACACAGGAAAGCAGCGGACACAATGGTGTGGTGTTGCAGTGACTGATAGCCCAGCAGCATTCAGCAAACAGTGGTCTGAAACTCCACCAGGAGCTAGAACTACACCAACAACAAGATGGAAAGGCACATTTACTGGTAGTTCAGGAGGTGAACCCAGACAAAGAACTTCTCATCCTGCTGGTCTGTTTTATTTGACCAGGAACAGAGACAGAGTGGCAGGTCCCAGATGGGCAGAGTGAGAACAGGGTGGATTTCACAGTCCAGTTTACCTCCTAGAGCCAAATTAGGTGCCATTTTGCTTAAGGAGGCAAAGGATATGGGGCAGGACTCTGCATGCACTGAGCTAGGAGTGAACTCATTTCTGGCTCAGTGAACTGCAACAATGTGGCATCCTGTAGGTTCCACCCAAGACAGGTCTGGGTAGCCATCAGCCCTGACAGCCATCAGACCAAAAATTCAACCAGTGACACATCAGGTGCCATTTCTTACAGTGTGGCAAAGGCTTTTAAGACTGCAGGGGACAACAGTGAGCTGCGTATGCGCTGAGCTCAGAGAGAACTCGCAGAGCTCAGTGCATTGCACTGGTCCCGCAGGAAAATAGTACCGACTACGGCATTGTGTGGGACAAAATGTCCGTGTGGCCCTCAGACCTAACAGCCAACAGGTTCCTGCAAGATCAGCCCCACCAACAACCTAGCTATATAGGACACCTGATGTCTCCCTAACAGAATGAAGGAGGCAGAAGAAAGAATCTCAAAATTAAAACCCATTTCCTATTGCCAGGGTTAAACAAACAAAAAGCTGGAAGCAGAGCTGGATCAGGCTAAAAACAGTATTCAGCAATTCAAAGTTGTATTTAATTTTCTTTTTCACTTCTTCAGCGACACATTAGTCATTCAGTAGCATGTTGCTTAACTTCATGGCACTATAAATTTCTATTTTTCTTCCTGCTATTGATTTTGTATTTTGGCTTTTCGTTTAAGGGGATGTATAGTAATTATGTAATGGAGACTATCATATCCACATGTGAGGAGATATTGCAGTATGCATCTGTACTTCCAGATCAAAAATGGACACCCAATGAAACTGTTTACTATATCATGACAATAGGATGCTGGACTTTCTGCCATTGTCCATGCCCGCAATGATGGACATACGATTGTGTATGAAGAATTATACTATAGTAATGATATAGGGAAACTCAGCGATTGGGGGAGGGTTAAGGGAAATTCCATGATCTATGGAACTGTGTCATAAAATGATAATGATAAAAAGCAGTAAACTTAAATTAAAAAATCCATCTGAAGGGCTTGGCGTGGTGGCCTAGCAGCTAAAGTCCTTGCTTTGAATGCACCAGGATCCCATATGGGTACTGGTTCTAAACCTGGAAGCTCCACTTCCCATCCAGCTCCCTGCTTGTGGCCTGGGAAGGCAGTCGAGGACGGCCCAAAGCCTTGGGACCCTGCACCCATGTGGGAGACCTGGAAGAAGTTGCTGGCTCCTGGCTTCGGATTGGCTCAGCACCGGCCATTGTGCTCACTTGGGGAGTGAATCTTCAGCTGGAAGATCTTCCTCTCTGTCTCTCCTCCTCTCCGTATATCTGACTTTGTAATCAAAATAAATAAAACTTAAAAAAAATCCATTTGAAACCATCGCTTTTCTGCTATAATCCATTTAGGTGGTGAGTTACATTAATTAATTTTGTAACTTTGTATTTCATGGAGAAATCCTATTTGATTATGATGTGCTGTACTCTTCTTACATTGTAGGGTTCAAATTAATATTGCCTTGTTTTTTTTGTCGATGGTAATGATTGTACTCTGTCATCCTGTTCTCCAAATACTTTTGTATGAAGTTTATCCTAATATGCTAAAACAAATTTATTCAACTTTTTTTCTGCCACTATAATGGCTCTTATATGATAAAAATTTATAACGTCATAGAACTTGTTAATTTAATGACTTCAGAATTTTATTCTGTTCATGGGAAATGTTTTGATTTCAGATTCCACTTACCTACTATTTTCAGAATTACTAACGTGCTATCTCTTTTTGTGATAAGTTTTGGTCTGTTATGTGTTTCTAAGAACTTGTCCCAATAACTTGTAAGTAAAAGAAAAAATTATGCTGTTTCTCAAGAGTATAGTCAAGGCTATAAATAACAACAAAAATCTGAAAATGTCAATTTCACTTAATATGCATTTCCCTGAAAAGAAAAAATCAGGACTCTCTGTATTAGTTACGACAAATCAGGGAAAACATAGGCTGTTTGTCTTTTGAGCACTGGCTTATTTCACATTTGGATCTTTCTTTAATAAGTGAAAAATATAAGTGAAGACCACTGTTGGCAGGAGCTTTCTATCTCAGAAAAAGAGGTACCCCTGACACCTGCAGCTGTTCTAGAGATGGGCACAGGGTGGAAGAGAGGTTGAAGGCCTGTGGAGGGAGTAGCTGCTGCTGCTGCTTTATGTATATAAACCTTAAGGCAGTTTTCATCCAATAGTTTACTCCCCAAATGTCTGCAACGGACAGGGCTGGGCCAGGCTGCAGTCAAAAGTCGGGCACTCCATCCTGGTGTTTCCCTTGGTTGGCAGGGACCCAAGCACTTGGGCTCTTCCACTGCCTTCCCAGGTGCACTAGGTTTTTGTATTATTGGATTTTGTTTTTATTTTGTTAATGTTCTCTTGTGTTCTGATAGTTTAATACTTTCTGGTTTGATAATTATTATTTTGATTGTCTATTTCTTTTAATTTTCTGATTTATTTTCTAATTTCTTAAATTGGCAATTTAGGGTGTTTTTGTTTTGCTTTCAGAATTGCTTCCTTAACTGTGAGACTTATTAAAGTTATACATTTTTGACTCCGAATTATTTTAACTTATTTTAACTTTATCCCACAAATTTTAGTATGTAGTCTTTTAAAACTTTCACTAACATATTCTGTCATTCCTGAGTTCTTTAGAACTTAGGCTTCATTTTTGAATCTATGGATTCTTGATTTATGATTTTATTGTAATTGAGAGATTGTAGACTGGCTATTTGGAAATTTTGGCTAATTGCCTAGACATGTAATGAGTAGAACTCATTTTGCCCAATTGTTGGGCAAAATGCCTCTTGAGATGTAATTATCAAGAGAGGTGGGCCCCCCGAGCTCCCATTTCTGTGGAAGGCAGGAGCCTACCTTCAATGGAACACTACCTTCTGTCAAAAAGATACAGTAAGTCTGTCTTTTTTGTGAATCAAACCAAACTGTTACAATAGATGGATCACCACTCACCAAGTGAGATGATTGAGTGAATGGGGTTACGAATGATGTAGTTGCTTAGGATTTGTTACTGGGTAATTTGGGAACATGTTGCAAAGTTCTGTGCTTGTTATATAAAAACCTGTGATATCTCTCTCTCACACAATGTTTTATGAGAAGCCTTTCCTTGAAAGTGCTCAAATGCTATAGAACCAATGAGAGTATTTTGGGGAAAATGTTTGACCATGGTATTGAACAATGAAATAAAAATACAAAATTCGGAGTAGCTGGTGTTTGCTGTAGCACATATTATGCCACTTACGTGACCAATTGCTTATCAGAATCACTGGGTTGGCACTGGCATACACACGGCATGGGTTGGGGGCAGACCAGGCTGAACCTGTTCACATCACCCGCTGGCGAATCTGAGCACCAGAACAGAGTGTGGGTCAAGCTAGGTTTGGTTGCGACACATACCAGTACACATTAAGGAATGCCAAGGTGAGATGAGCATACCAGATGCGGCTGCAGTGCCCAAACAACACATGTGAAAATCAGAGGGAGGAGGCAAAGCCGACAGGGGAAGGTGGGCTCCCTGCTGGATAACTACTTCCAGTGGAAAGTGTGAGTTGGGATGGGGGCAGTTCAGACTAGGCAGGGCTATAACACCTGTGGGCCTCATGTGAATTAGATAAGGGAAGGGCCATGGTGGGCTGATATTCTGACTGGTGCAAGCAAAAATTAGAGTGGGTGAGGGTTGGTTGGGCTTTGCCGCAGTAGAGATTGGCACTGGGAACTAATTCTGTCAAGTCAAATGCCAGACCCACCTGGAGGGTGCATAATCTGGGAGTGTGTGTGGCCTAGAAGGGAAATAGTGGGCACCTCCCTCGGGGTTACCACTCTCATTGACAGCACAAAAAAACCAGGACAGGTGCAGGGGTGGCTAGACAGAAAGGTACCTGCCAGTAAGTGTATGGGCTGGATAGTAGGTTGGTTGGGTTGAACTAGGCTTCAATGCCCATTGACATGTGCAAGAGCTAAATGGGATGTGGGACAAGCCTGCGGTACATACTGGCATGCATGGGAACCAGGGTAGGGGGCAGAACTGGTGGGGGTTATGGAGAGTCACCGCAACTAGGCTGTAGCTCCAACTGGTTTGCGTGAGGACCGAGCATGAAGTGGGTAGGTTCGAGGTGGACTACAACACCCGTTGGTTCAGGAGGAAGACAGGGCTGGAAACAGAACTGACCCAGCAATCGCAATGACCAGCATATGCGTAAGCTCATTGGTGTGACAGACGGTGTTGGACTCTGTACTAGCAAACTCACGCAAGAATCAGGTCTGGGATCACCTTAGATGAAGTTTCTTTGGAGATCCCTATAACTGAACTGCTGATCTTAGAACTCCAACAATGAAGAGACTGTCAGCCAGTGCACTCTGAATAGGTTTCATCGCAGTTGGAACTGTGAAATTGGCAGCAATCCAGAACTGATGAACTATCAAAACTGCTTGAGCAGGACCCTCAGAGTGTGCCTCCTGTTGGGGATCTGGGATGGGTGGGAGGCTGGGTGGGGCTTTCCCTTTGTTACTCCCCTAACCCAGATACAGGGGAAAATGATAATATTAGTGCAGAAACAGTGGTATTACCCAGTTTCACCCTGTACCCAGTTTCACCCTTTGTACCCCAATCAACTAAGTAACATTATTAAAATAATAATAATAATAATAATAATAATAATAATAATAAAGAACTGAAAAGAAAAAAAAAATCACTGGGTTGGAATACCTGGGTTTCAGTCTTTTATTTGCTAATGCGCCCACTTGAAAGGTAGCAGGTAATGGTTCAAGCTCTTGGCTGCCTTCCTTCTGCACAGGAGGCCAGTGTGAGCTTCCACCCTGATTGTTGTGGGCATTTGAGATGTGAACCTGCAAACAGGAAATCTCTGTTTCTATCTGTCTGAATGGCTAAGAAATAATTTTGAATTTCTATTGTATTATTTATCTTAAGAATGAGTGAATCTGACAACAGGCATTTCTTTCTTTTTTTTTTTTTGTTTTGTTTTTGTGTGTTTCATTTATTTTTAAAAATATGCTCTCATATATAAGGGATACATGCAGTTGTAGTCTGTGTCCAACTCCATTCAACAAAATGTCCTAAAGTCCCAATTACGTGATGTGACTGCTAGAATCATATTCTTTTTATAACTAGATAAGATTCCATTGTGCATAAATTACATTTTTTATCTATTCATCTGATCTGTTTTGCTGTGCCTGAATTCCTGTAGTTATCTGTTCTTGACTTAATAGTTACATGGACACTATGCTTACCATAAGTCATTTTCCCATATTCACTTATTTCTTCCAAGTATTTAATAAGTCTTTTAAAATATGTTATGTGTTTTTAATTTACATTATAGTCAGAGACTTAAGTTCAGCAGATAAAAAGTAAGAAAATGACAGGTCAACAAGAATATATTCAAGGGATATAGGCAATAATCAATGAAAAATGTCCAGCTTCACCCATATAAAGTAAAATTTAAGATGACCACATACCAGGAAATTGCAGTAGTATGTAATTGTTAAAATTTGTTTGAGAAACGTTTTAAACAAAGTATTTTTATTGGAAAAGCAGATTTACAGAAGGAGAGAGAGAGAATGATCTTGCATCTGCTAGTTCACTCCCCAAGTGGCCACAATGGAAGGAGTTGAGCCGATCTAAAGCCAGGAGCCAAGAGCTTCTCAGTACAGTGCCCCATCTTTGGGCCATCTTCTACTGCTTTCCCAGGGGCAGGTAGGGAACTGGATGGGAAGTGGAGCAGCTAGGACATGAACTAGTGCCCATTTGGAATCCTGTCATGTGCAAGACAAGGATTTTAACCACTAGGCTATTGCACTCCACCCAAATTTAATATGTTTTATTATACTATCTTTGTACTACTGTTTTAAAAAAGCTTTTCTTTCATTCCATTTATTACAAAATAATCACATATATGTAATGAAATATAATATGAAGAATCAAGTGCTAGTTCTTTGAAATGGAATCTAAAGTTTACTTTTTGTTATTTTTTGCCATTTTTTAAAAATGAAGTTAATCTTACACAATAACAAAGATTCTTTTATCCAAAAGGTCAGCATAGCACAAGTGCCCTGAGATTTCCATTTAGTGATGAATCAGACATTGCCTTTTCTTCTGTCTAAAGGTTTAAACACATCTTTGGACAGGCACTGGGGTATTGATGCATCCTTGAGTTTTCCCTTGGGCTCATCTTCTTTCTGTAAAAAACATCAGTGTCTGCAGTCCTTATGTTCATTTGAAGATAATTCTTATAAGCCCTTTCATCTTTTCTTTCTGAACTCCTCCAGAAGTTCATTCACCCTTAATTGGGAAGGTTTGCATTTTTGTTATTCTCTCTATAAATTGTAAGTCAGAGTTGTAGGAGAATTCATCCTACTGTTGCTTTCTCATGCTTGCATCATTTAGAGTTTTAAAAGATTAAGCTTGGGATTAATTGGCAGTATAAAATGATTACTATTTTCAGAACTGATTAAACATAGTGATAGGTCTTAAACATTAAAATATATAGGTTTTTGTGACTGTAATATGAAGAGGAAAAAATACATTTCAATATGGCAACTTTGGTTTGATTTTTGGTTTCACTACTTTAAGAAGTGTGAGAGTTGGCATTTTTTTTTACTATCTTGCATTCTGTTTGGCCTGTAAGGTGAGGATTATAATGTGTACCTCATTGCATGATTTTCTTCAAAATTCAGTACTAAATTAATGTATGAAACACATATGTTAGGTTTTTGGACTCAATCTCTAAATTTATTGGTAAGAATTTTCTTTAAAAATTAGTGTAATTAAGCAATTTATTCACTTTTCCTGTTTTTAGACACTACTCAATCAAGTCTTGATTTTTAAGTGAAGGCTCAAAGTCACTAAACCTTGTTGTGCAAGTGGATGAATAGATGGTTTGCCACAGTGGTTAAGAATAGAGAACTATGGCCCTGTGCGATGACTCAACTGACTAATCCTTCCCCTTGAAAGTACCAGCATCATGTCCCTGCTGCTCTACTTCCCATCCAGCTCCCTGCTTACGGCTTGGGAAAGTCAGGGGTGGTCCAGTTCTTGGAACTCTGCACCTGCATGGGAGACCTAGAAGAAGCTCTTGGCTCCTGGCTTTGGATTAGTTCTGCACTGGCTGTTTTGGCCATTTGGGGAGTGAACCCATGGATGAAAGATCTTTCTTTCTGTCTTCTCTCTGTAAATCTGCCTTTCCAATCAAAGTCTATACATCTTAAAAACAAAACAAAACAGAACAGAGCAGAAAACTGGGGCAGACTGTGAGGTTCTGAATGCCTATTTCTGCCTTTAGCTGTTGTGCTACTGTGTAATTTAACTGTGCATTGGCTTGCCCATCTGAAAAATCTGGAGCTAAAGTTTTTATGATCTAGGCTTTCTTTTTAAAGATGGCATGAGCCCATCTTTATAAAATTCTTAGGATAATTAATGGAGTTATGTTGACAAAACATTTTTCAAGGAAGAGTCAATTTAAGGGTAGTTTAATACAAATTTTTAATTTTTTTTGTTTTAATCTAGTTATTTTAAACATACTAGAAGCCCTTCTTAACTCTTTTATGTTTTTTTTTTTTTGACCCTTTGCACTTTATGTTTCAGGTCTTGGATTAAACATGTTTTACTTTACCACGGCTTCTGGGATCCAAAGATGAGAATAAATGATATCCTCATTGAAGTCTATTTTCCTCTGTATTCATACATAATCTCTGGGAAGGCATGGTGTGGACTGTGTTGTTTGCCAATGAAAGCCTTTTCTTTTTTAAGATTTATTTACTTTCTATTTGAGGGTTTGACTTGCAGAGAGAGAGAGAGAGAGGGAAAGGCAGAGATTACATATGCTGGTTTACTCCCGAAATGGCTCCACTGGGGCAAGAGTCATCGGGTCAGAATTTGGGAGCCAGGAGCTTCTTCCTGGTCGCCTATGTGACTGCAGGAGCCCGAGACCTTGGGCTATCCTCTGCTATTTTCCTAGCAGGGAGTTACTTCAGAAGTGGAGCAACTGGGACATGAAACAGGGCACATAAAGGATGTTGGTGCCAACATGCAAAGGATTCGTGTGCTAGACCACCATGCTGCCCCCACCAACGAAATCTCAGCCCTTAGCAATGTGCCTCAAGATATCTGTCCAAATCGGAAGAAATACTTCTTTTACTCAAGTAGCACAAGTACCATTACTTGGAAGCTAGTAGATGTGAACAAAGGAGGATTGGGTTCCTCCCTCCCTCCCTCTCTTTTTTAATATTCTGTTTCTCCAAGAAGACCTGAAATCTCTAAGTTCTCCTTGCCTCTGTCTTGCTCCAGACATGTAAACAGATTACAGTTCCATTTGCTGTCAACAGCTTCAACTTCAATAAAAAGTTCTTACTGGTAAAATGGATAATTTTTTTTTCTACTCTCAAAGCAATAGATTTCTTTTTTAGTAGAAAAGTTATGATTTTCTATGTTTTGCTTGAGATTCACAGCAAATTTGCCTTTCACGACAGCCCCAGTGTTTTCAGTCGAGGTGACTCATTGCTGGACTCTCCGGATCTGAGGCCGATTTTCATTTTCTGATGGAAGAGTTGGAGTCCCTTCAGAACAAGGGTGCTCAATCAGAGCCCGAGATGCTCTCTGGGTACAGTCCCACAGTAGTTTTCCCACAGGAATTAAATGGCATACTCATCCGTGGGGATTATTGGCTTCTCTTGAAAGAACTGCTCCTCACAAGAATTTCTGTTAGATTCTTTTATCAATGAAAGAATATCCTCGGAGAAGGAAGTGAAATAGCATTGATGACATTCAGATAATATGCAAACTAATCATTCTGAGACACATGCATTCAATCAACTACTTTATCACGACTGACGAGGAAAGACAAATAGGCACTAATGTTAACATCATCATTTCAAAATATAAATGGATATAAATACGATCAAATGAGACTTCCTCATGATGAAGATGCAGAAATAGAAAATAAATAGTTTTGGTTGTCTTGATGATCAAAAGAGGACTATTCTTGACCACAACAACACCCACAAATTCCTCTTCAATAATGCTGACATGCCCAAAGGAAGATAAATCCATAGGAAGATTCCTGTTAAATCACAGAGGAAGTAACTGGGGAAAGTTACTGCGTGAAGTGTTTTCCTTTGAAATCTGGAAACAGAGCATCAAATACTCAAAAACATGCATGTCTTCCTATCAAGTTTGTTTCTGGCCTCTCCTTACCCAGGTCAGTTTGGGACTTACTGGCCACACTAAAAAGTTTTTTTTTTATATATAAGAAAACATTATTTGAAGTTTATAGAAATAGAAATTTGCACAATAGAAATTCTACTTATTCTGAGAAGGATTAAGAGTGAATATCAGCTTTGCGAAATACCAATTTTATGTTTATTTAATTCCTTGCCGAAAGAATAGTCTAAATTATTTTTATTCTGTATCTGTGTAGTGTTGAAAACCAGTCAGTCACTGGCATTTAATGAGTGTCCACTGTGTACTCTGGGGAGCTATGCGAGGAAACAATTTATGTCCTGGAGGAATTTATAATGAAATGGAAAAGACAAGGCAAACAAATGAAAAAAAAAATACAATGGTTGTCATAAAGTCTAGGGTTAGCTTTCTGATGGCAACAATAAGAGACATTTAGGTTTTCCAATTTCTTTTGTTTGAAAGTTCAGAGGAAAATGTCATTTATTTTCAATTGCTTTTAGAGGACTATCTGAATAAATACGAAGATTCAGTTTAAACATTTGGGGAAAAATCCCTCAGATTTTAAAGTCAGTGTGAGCTTAGCACTGTTGAACTCTTCAGAACATCTTTAATTTTTCACTCAGATACAGGAAACTTGGGCTCGGTTTCTAGGTTTGGAATGAGGTGTAGGGATAATATCCGTATTTTAAACATGTTGATATTTCTGGGTTCACGGTTTTAACAGCAGTTGGCTTTTGACTAAATTGCATTTTGGAAGTTATAAGTGATAGGAGAACCATGATTTCTGATTTTTCCTCCCAGGCTCAATGGGGATGAGATCATATATTCCAGTTTCTGTAGCCTGATTTCTGCGAACTGTTGCCTACATGTCACTGGTAAGATATGTGATTACTCAGTGTCGGATGGATCTTATTGAAGGTATAGTCCTGATTTCAAGGAGGACTGCTTTCTTTGTCTTATGCAGGTGTTTCAAGCCTGCCCTCAGTGGTCTTCTCTCTCTCAGCTCCCCGATGTCCTTTGGATTTAATAATTCACTGCCCTAGATCCAGCGCTACTTGTCTGAGCTCTCCTGCTGGAATATCCCAGCAAAGGACAGCCAATTCTGGGGACGATTCTCCTTCTGAACTTTCTTCCTTACTCCCAAAGTCACTTCTTCCTTGCTGAAAACTGACAAGTTAATCCACATTTATTTGTTTGCGGTTTTAGTTATTTTTAATGATCTAGTCTTTGTTCTATGGGAAGCATTTCTGAAAAGAAAATGAATCAGTCTTTATAGTTGAGTCTTGAAATATGATGTGGATTCCCAGGAGGGATCTTTCTAGTGGGTGGGCCTCTCTGGGTCTTGAATTGTGCCCTCATAGTATAGCTTTCTTCTTAACATGATGGGAAATCCATGCAAAAATTTATGAAGGAGGGCTAGTTACTAAAACACATCAGATGTCATCACAGTTCCAGAAAGCTAAAGTAACCCTTTTCACGTTCCAATGGTTTACATTCACAACCAGACCAGGGTCACATTGTTCCCCATGGCTTTAAACTTCATTTCACTTCATGTGGCTTCTGTCCATCTCGCAGATCTCATCTTCATCCTCATTTTTCTTCACTGAAACCAAAGCCAACTTGAATTCTTCCAGTCTCCTGAGCATCCCAGCTACTTCCTTCCTTGGAGAGCCCTGAAGTTCTTCCCTTCCCTTTCCAGGCATGCAGGTTTCTTATCAAATGCCATTTCCTCAGAGAAACTTTCAGAAATGATCCCATTTTAACAAGAGGGGGGGGGTTCACCTCCTCTGCCATCGTTTCTTTATAATGTTCTGTTTTCTGGAGAAATACAAATGATTGCTTCTCCTGTCACTGTGCTTACATTGAATTTACCATTGGAGGTTCTTAATGGCTGAGACTTTGTCTCATAACTACCTTGTCTTAAAGGTTATGGTTATGCTAAACACATATTAGATGCTCAATGAACATTTGATAAAAGCCAGTTGGCTAACTGATCGCAGCTCCTATATGATACATTTCAGGTGAGACTGAAGAAAAGGAACATGTTAAAAAAACAATTGATCTCAATTGACAGCTTATCCTAGATTTTTGATGCAGTAATTTTTTTTAAAGATCTATTTCTTTTTACTACAAAGTCAGAGATATACAGAGAGGAGGAGAGATAGAGAGAAAGAGCTTCTGTACAATGATTCACTCCCCAAGTGAGCACAACGGCCAGTGCTGTGCCTATCTGAAGCCAGGAGCCAGGAACTTCCTCCAGATCTCTCACGCAGTTGCAGGGTCCCAAGGCTTTGGGCCATCTCCGGCTGCTTTCCCAGGCCACAAGCAGGGAGCTGGATGGGAAGTGCAGCTGCTGGGATTAGAACCGGCGCCCATATGGGATCCTGGCGCATTCAAGGTAAGGACTTTAGCTGCTAGGCCACCGTGCCAGGCCTGTTGCAGTAATTTTCAAATTTGAATCCCTTCTAAAATGTTTGAATCCCTCCCAAAATTCTGCTTCTGAATATTTTCAGTTCACAAGGGAAGAAGCAAAAGAAGAGTAACTGTAAATTAGGAAGGGCTAATGGCATTGGTTCTGAAGAAGACTGCGTAGTGAGTCAGTATTACCAGCAAGTGATTGAGAAATTCTTATCTTAGGAGCAAAGCAGATGAGAGAAGCTCCTGGCCCAGAGCCTGTGGTCAGTGAATCTGCACAGCATTCATCCTGTACTCCAAGCCCTTGGAAGCCTGCAAAGTGTGGGATTTAGATTAGAGGTTGGATGATGCCACGTGATGTATAAGCAGAAACAAATGCTGCAGAGAAAGAAGAGAGGGCCCAGGTAGCAAGTGCTGACTTTCAGTTGGCTGGCAGTTGGTTAGGGCACAGTTTGAAGGATGAGAAATGGCTCCGATTTACCATGAGGACAGCAAGAAATCTACCTGGATGGACCCCAGTCTAACATTTGAAAGCAACATTTGTCAGCATCACAGTAAGCAGTTTTCTCCCTGCAAGGACAGGCTGCACTGGTTATTTTAAAGGTAGAGTATATTTAGCCCTACAGAGATGAACTATTTTGCTTCCCTCTATTGCCTTGCTTGTACTCCTGTTCCACCCACCCCATGCCCACCTTCTGCTTTCTTCTGCTCTCTTTTCTTTATATGCTTTCCAATGTTTCTCAATCTTTCAAAAAAAAAATCATCTTCTTTCGAAGGTTGTTTTTGATGAATATCAGCTGGAAGAAAACTCTCCCAACTTGAAGAGTTGACATTGGTAATATTTTTTCTTTCTTTCTTTTTTTTTTTTTTTTTTTAAAGATTTCTTTATTTTCATGTGAAGGGCAGAGTTACAGAGAGAGGAGAGATAGAAATCTTGCATCTGCTCGCTTACTCCCTAAATGTTCAAGTTGTTGGAGTTATGATTCAAAGCTGGGAACCCAGAATCTTTCTCTGGGTTTCCCACATGGGTTCAGGGTCCAAGGGGTTTTGTCATCCTCTGCTGCTTCCCGAGGTATGTTAACAGGAGGCTGGATGGGCAGTAGAACAGCTGGGATATGAACTGGCACCCCAATGGAGGCCAACCTCACAAGCAAAGGGTTAACTTACTACATCATTGTGCCAGCACTGATATTTTCCTTCATTTATATTTATTTGATGAGTTATAAGTTAACCACATTTGTATTTTTGTTAATTTTTTTCTTCCACTGAGTGCTATTTTTCCATATTGTTAATCTCTTTATCTTCTTATCAGAGTATTCCTACTTTTCTTAATAGTTTAGTGGTTAAAGTCATAGGCTCGATGGTGTAAGTTTCTGAGTTTCATGCTGGTTCTGCCATTTCTGTAGGAAACCAGTGGGCAAGTTGCACAGTGATATTGTGTTAGTTCTTAACTTAAAATTGGGAAATACTGTACAGGCTCAGTAGCATACTAGGCTAATCCTTTGTCTTGTGGACTGGCAGCCTGTGGAGGCACTGGTTTGTGTTCTGCTTGCTCTAAATCTTACCAGCTCCTTGTTAATGACCTGGGAAAGCAGCAACAGATGACCCAAGTCCTTGATCCCCTGAATCTACCTGGGAGACCAAAAAAAAACGTCCTGGCTTTGGATATGCCCAGTTTATGTGGTAGTGATTGTTTGAGGATTGAAACAGTGGATGAAAGATCTCTTTCTCAATTTCTCCCACTCTCAGTAATTCTTTTAATTGAAATAAACAAGTCTTTTTTTTTCAATGTGGAATAATACATATAACTATGCTTCATGGTAAAGATATCAAACATATTGTTTTACAGCAGTGCCTAGGGCATAGAATATAGCTATAATCTTAAGCTATTGTTAGCTATTTAAATATTAAAGATATTATCTCTTTATTGGTCATATATTTTTACAAATATTTGCCTTCTGTTGATACTTGCTTCCCTTCTTTCTGAGGTTTTGACCTTCAGACTTGTTCAGTTTTAGGTGTTTTAATCTATTGATGTTTAGCTGTATTTTCTGCTCTTACACCTTTTGTTCGAAACTCCTTCCTTTAGCACAATTTTTGAAAGAATGGATGTCCCAGATTGTTTCTAATTATTGCTTGCCATGCAGGATTGCATTCTTGCATTCTTTTTGTTTATTTTTATTTCTAATGGTGGCAAGGTGTACCTAGTACACAATTTATCATTTTACCCATCTTAAGTGTATTGGTAAGTCATGTTAAGTACACTCACACTCAATACTCACTAAATAATAATTCCTTATTACTTCCTTCCTTTAGTTCCTGGTGACCAGTGTAATATTGCCTGTCACTATGAATATTACTGCTCTAGATTCCTTATACAAGTGAAAATCATATAGGAATTGTCTCTGTAACAAGCTTATTTCACTTAATATGACATCCTAAAACCTTCTCCATGTTGTAGCACATGAAAGAGTGTTCTCCCTTTTAAAGGCTAAATAGTATTCCATTGTAAGTATATGAGCCATCTTGTTTATCCATCAATCTGTGGATGCTTAATTTGCTTTCAACTGCTGCTAAATTACGAGTGTGGCATCTTTGAGGTTCTATGTACAATGATCTTAACTATGCACCCAGAAGTGTAGTTATTGGATAATAAGGCAGTTTGGTATGTAATTTTCTGAGGGATCATCATAGTGTTTTTCACAGTGGTACATCATTTTGTATGTTCTCACTAACAGTAAACAAGGAATCTGTTTTCTTCATTCTCGTTGTTATTCAAATGGAATATCAAAATATTATTCAAAGAAAAGAATGTTAATATAATTTATTGTTCACTGAACTGAAGAAATGGAAGCATTCCAGTCTGTGCTTTAAGTTCAATCGATGTGAAACCAACTCAGGGTGAAGATGAGGGAGAAAGGATATCTGGGTTGAACTGCAATTTTGTAACATATATTAGTAAATTTGTTTCGATATTAGTCATAATGATAAAGTTTTTTTGTTTGCTTATAGAAATAAAACTGTAGCAATGGTATCAAGATTGTGTGAGAGGTATCCAGTGGACATTTATACCATTTTGCTGAACTTCTTGGGATAAGAAAAAATATTGGATAATAGTTGTATTAGAAAAATTTACATTTTACACAATTGAAAATGCAGCACTGTTCTTGTTGCTGGGTCTGTCAATGCTTTTTATATGGCTGCATCACACTTTTCTTTTCTCCATTCACCAAATACAGATGTCAGTTTCCAACTTTATTTTACTATTGTGAACTATGCTGCTATGAACATGCACAAGTCATGGAAAGAATGCCCTCCGTTCTTTGTATATATCTAAAACTGGAATTGCCAGATTACATAAAAAATATGTTTCTGCCAAGATGGGCCAGATAGATGGAGAAAGAGAAAGACAGAAATCTCCTGTCTCCTGCTCCACTCCCCAATTTATAAAAATGCCAGAGCTGGGCTAGGATGAAACTGAACACAAGGAACCCAATTTAGGTCTTGTCTGTGAGTATCAGGGACCCTTCACCTAAATGGTCACCTGTTACTCCCACTCAGTCCTGTCTCACTTCAGTATGTGCACTGACAAGAAGCTGGAATAGGGTATATAGCCGAGACTTAAACCCAGGCACACAGATATCAAATACAGTCATATCAATTGTCAACTGAGCTAAGCCGAACAGTGGCCCCATCTAATTGTCCTTTAAAGTAGACACACTCTTTTACCCTTTTACATTCTCTCTGAAGTCATGCATGAGAATTCTAGTTCTCTTTATTCTGTTCTTTATTTATTTTGTTTTTTTTTAAGTGCCATCTTAGTGGCTTTGAGGTTCTATCTTACTGTGGTTTTAATTTTAATCATGCCCCCTTTGAATTAACAAAATCTTCGAAAAACTGATTGTGACAATACTCAGCCCCCAGGACTCCCAAAACTTTAATCTCCTGTTTAGTATTGTTTTAATGGTCATGTTGTGGCAATAATTCATTCGTTGATTCATTGGTTTATTAACTGGACAGTGATTAATAGAATGCCTGCAATAGGGCAGGCAATGTTCTGGGGATAAAAAAATGGAATTAAAGTAATTCCTACCCTCAAGGTCTTGCTTAACCTAATTGGAAGCATGAAGCTAAACAGTAATTTTTATAGTATATTGCAATAGGTACAAGTAAAGTGCAAAACATTATTCAAATTCTACTGTGGTTAATCTTAATATGTCAAGTCCTTTTCAGTGCCTTTTCCCTTGTCATGAAACCTCTTTCTCATATGCCCAAGGTTGATTTCTAATGGTGAGGGAATTAGGTTGGAATGAGATAGGAGCTGACTTGAATCAAACACTGCTGTGGGCTTCACATTTCACTTTACTTTAGTCCATTATCAGGGCTATTATCTGCTTTAGAACTTGATATGCCAAACACCCTAGTTTCTGTTCTTGCATCTGAAAGCAGAAAGATCAGATGCTATTTCCATTAGTTGTCCCTCAAACGATACCATATAGGCTATTCCCTTGATAGATTTAGTTTCACTACTCTACACTATTTTTCTTAAGGAGGAAGCAATTGAGATGCACAAGGAGTTGGATTCTGAGATTCTGAGGGCAGTGCATTTGTAAGCGATTTATAGAAGATAAAGAAGAGCAATTCTTTAAATGACTTCCTCCTGTGATCTTATGGCTTCTGCTGTGATGCATTCTTCCCTCAATAAGCCAGCACTGCAGAGAGCACCACTGTCACTTCTTACGACCAAATGGATTCAGTTGTACAACATTCATGAACAATTTTTAAACACAAATGCAATTAAGAAATTCCACTAATCATCTGATATTGCCTTTCTTCTTGAGCTAAGAATTGGATATCATTTCAGGAAGATGTTTGCATCGTAATAAATATCTCCATGGTTACACTGTGTTTCAATGCAGTATGTGCACTTGTAAAGAATTTGGGTGAAGCCTGCCATGATACAGTTTATTTATTGTATTCTATCAGGTTACAAGCCTCAGTTAGAGATGGATAACATATTATTCGATGCACTAGGTCTGTGGATACTTAGACAAGAAGAAAGATGGTTTTCATCATAAAAGATCTAACTCATAGAAGGACGTCTAAGCAAACAATGACCACAATATGCAATAAATATGTAAGAATAAACAATAGTAGTCATCAGGACTTAAATAAATATTTTCTACTAAAAATGTGGTTTCCTAACATAATATTTTCACTGTTTGGTAATTTGTTAGAACCAAAGAATCTTAAGTTCCACTTTGGACATGCCAAGACATCATCAGAATTTTAGTAAGATCTTCAGCAGTATGTATGACTGCGAAATTTAAGAAGTTTTGCCTTGAAAGATATTGATGAATGCCTGCATGGATATAAAGGGAGTGAAGGAAGTAGGGAAGTGAAGCAGGAAGAACATTTTGGAAGGGGCCACCCTGGGTAGAATTTTCTGAAGAAGGAGCCTCAGAGATAAAGGTGAGCATAAGCAGTTTGTTAGGGTGGGAAGTGAGAGAAAGTTATATGACTGCAAAGAACATAGGTGTCCTCTATGAGCAATTGGTCTCTGGCCCTTGGGAACAGCCTGGAAACTAGTCTAAAATACAACCTGAAGAATTCTAGGGTTGAAAGATTCTTCCAGGACGTGCTAATTTTCCAGCATTATAGATTTTCTGCAACTATGGTCCTCAAAGGCTCTGTCTTTTAGAGGAAGACACCAAGCAGAGATTCACAGGGGAAAACTAGCAACTTGAGCTCACAGAAATATTGAATGTTGAGGGCATTTCGGTGGGCTCCAGTGGTCACTGCTGTAGAGACTGAGGTGTGAAAATATGCTATATGGTATAAACGTATGGTCTTCCAGTTTTTCAGTCATCCAGGAGTATAAGGAGAGAGTGCTAAAGTATCAAGCTTCAAGGATGACCTGTGTAAATAGCAGCCCTGTGAGGAAGATGAGCTAACAAGATTAAAATTATTTTGAAGGTCATTATAATTTTTTTAATTGAGTGTCATGAGTGAAGGCTTTCAGCTTGATGGTTGTGTAAGTGCTTGGGATGCCCACATCCTTCTCAGGGTTTCTGGATTTGAGTCTTAGCTCTACTTAGTATTTTAGCTTCCTACTGATGCGCAGGCTGTGGGTGAAGGCTCAGGAACTTGTGTGTCCCTGCCATCCACATGGAAAACCTACATTGAAATTCCAGCTCCTGGTCGTTTGGGGATTGAATCAATGGATGGGAAGTCTTTCTGAATCTTTCTGTCTTTCAAAGAGCAGAAGTGAAAACAAAATAAAGATGGAATCTCATGACGGAAAGCCTGGTTTTACAAAGGTTGTTTTGCAGCCCAGGAGACAAGTGGAAGAGAATATATTTCAGGCAGAGAGCTCTATTAAGAATTATATAACCTTGGATAGGGCTTCTCCAGTTAGGCTATCACTATTAGTAGGTTGATTCATCAGTGTTTTTGTAGCGCTTCTTTTTGACTCAAGGCATTTTGTAAACAGTTATTTCAGATATAACATACTGTCTCTTCCTTTTTCATTAGTCAATTAAAGTAATCTACTTACCTCTATCTGTTGGGATTAACTCGCCAGCTCATCCTTATGTTTACATTCTTCACTTATTTTCATCATTAATTCCTTAGTTTTCCAAGAGCAAGAAATCTTTGATTCACAAAAGAAGTCAACATTTTGAGTAATACTTGGTGTGCGTTTGCTATTAAAGGTGAGACCTTGGCTTCTGGATCATTTTTTAGTTGAAAACATCAATTTTAAAGGGGAGATTCAAAATGATAAGGTTACTTATATGGAAGAGGATAAGTTGGATGCCAAAGTAAAACCCCAATCCTCTGAAATTACTAAGGCAGTTTGCTGACAGTTATCTCCTCAAGGCTATTTCAGCTTAAACTAAGTGCTAAGTACTATATACACTGATGTGCTCATCTTATTTGTTAAAGGACTGGACAATTATTGCTTGATATCAGACAGGCTTCACTCTCTATTAGAAATATTATCATAGTCCCATGCTGTTTTTACCAATAAATGCTATTGATATTCATGCATAGCAGTTTCTGTCATGATTACAACAGGAAACTAGTTGGATATTTATGTTAGTTTATAGCACATTGATTGACTTGAAAACTGAAGCTAATTAAGATTTCATATATCGATGAAATAGGAAACTCCACTGGAGGATTTAAACAACAGATTAGTTTCTAAATGAATTTTTTTTTCTAACAATCTTATTTACTCTTTCTATTTGAAAGGCAAAGTTTACAGAGAGGGAAGGAGAAAAAGATAATGGTATTCTGTCTTCTGCTCCACTGCTCAAATGAGTTCAATGGCACTAATGGCTGGAGCTGAGCTGATCTGAAGCCAGGAAACGGGAGC
>NW_024466351.1:0-5189 GCF_017591425.1 Ochotona curzoniae | reverse complement strand
TTGATTCAAGGTCACAGTTTGGAAGACCCTGGCCCAGGGCAGTAGGGATAAGAGAGGGACTAACACTTGGTTGGGGGTTGAGGGAGGAGGCCCCACTGAGGTGGAGTACACCAGCTCACAGGCAGGATTGGCATGGGGGAGGTTGTTAAAGCCGTTGTTGAAACAGCCATGCTGTCCATAGTGCCAGGAAGCCCGCTGTCAGCCAGAATCTTCGGAATTTAAAAGGAAACGGGTGACAACCAGAGTAGAGCATGGAAGCTCTCCCCAGGCTGGCCTCGGCGCCCTGGGACTGCTGTGTGTGCCATGAGGAGCTCTCCATGCCTTCGTGCCTTGACACTCAGGTCCCAGATCCTGGCCTCATTGAAGGCAGAGGCTCCAGGAATTCTGGGCCAGCAGGTGAGCAGGGCTGCCTGGGTCTGCGATGCACCACTCAGCTGGTCCCCACACTTTGCTTCCTCCACAGGCTGAGCTGTCTAGAACCCGAGACTCACCCAGGTGGTGGCTGGTGGCGTCTGCCTCCTGGATGAGCAGGTGCCTGGCTCCCGCAGGGATCTCAAACATCTTGATGTAGCCTTGGTGCAAGTGCAGGAGGACAAGGCCCAGTGAGAAGTCGGCAAGCCCCACCCACCCACTGTGGGCTCTGACCACCCACCAGGAGAGGGGCCAAAGGGAGAGTGGCTCCAGCCCCTCTGCTTGTCTTCAGACCCAGACACCCCACTGGCCTCTTCCACTGGAAACACAGTGGGGAGTCCAGGCTGCATTCCTCCAGGCAGGGATTCAGAGCTGCCATGTTTAGGAGGGAGGCTCTGGGTACTCCACGTGACCTGTGTAATTCTCAGCCACTTGCTCTGCACGTGTCATCAGACATCCAACCTCTGGTAGGGCTGTACTAAGGCCAGCCCACAGCCCCTGTCTTTAGGACCTGGACCAGCACCGGGTACAGGATGAGGTCCACGTGGTCACTCTATCACTTTATTCTCAAAGAGGTCAACTAAAGTGGCTTCTCCCCATTTCAGAGGTGGGCTGACGGAGGCCCAGAGGGATGCAGTTGGTAGCTGCTGGCCTGTGCAAAGAGCTGAGGCCTGGTGGAGGCACAGCCCCAGGCATGAGTGTGGTTTGAGCACATCTGGAAGGGCCCTGTGTGCTGCTGCTGGTGGTGGTGGTAGTTAGGAAGTAGTGGGACCTACAGGGACCTGGTGGGAGTCAGTCAGGTCAGGGCCTGGGGGCCCTCTACCACTCAGTGCCACCCTTTCCACCTCATGTGGTCTAGGCCCTGTAGGAACCCAGGTCACATCCAAATAAACCTCTTCACTCACATGGTGCCCAAGTCTGGACAGTGGTGACAACAATGCAAGAGACAAAGACAGAAACCCACCCCAGAGCCTGTCTCCCCTGGTGAGAGACCCATAGCACCTAGCCCCACCCAAGGCGCCAGAGAAGTCAGACCTTCCATGCTTCCAGGTCACCTAGCAGCCCAGGGAAGTGCTGCTGAAAGCCAGCTGGGGAGGAGCCTGCTGCAAGGCAGAACTCCAGTAGAGCTTCCTAAGGTCTGTTCTCTGCCCTGTCACCTGGGGCCCTCTCCCTCTGCTCCCCAATCCCCAACCTCTGCCAGGACAGGACTGACCCAGGGGCGGGACTCACCGTGCCTCTTGGGGGAGCGTGTGAACGTGCCCTTAACCACCTTGCACCAGGTGTTGTCTCCTCCGCACACACCACACTTGTCCTCCTGCTTGCTGGAGCCGATCACCCCATCACAGCCCACCTTCTGCAGGGGAAGCAGGCTGTGAGTAACCTGCACACCCTCTCCTCGCCCTAGCACCTGCCTGTGACCTGGCACCAGTTACCCCTTTGCCCACTATCAGGGGGAGAAAATCAGGCTCTGGTTTCAGGAGGAAGACAAAGCCTGCTAGCCGTCTTCCGGGAGTGTGACCTGAATGATGCCCCCTTGCAGGCCCAGAGGTCCAAGGGTTAGGACACAGCAGGCCTTCAGGGGACACCCTTGCTCTGGCACTGTACAGCAGAGGCCTGGCTTCAGAGGCTCCTACCCTAAGGTCCACTCCCTGGCCAGTCCACTCAACACCGCCACACCTGCACTAGAATTATTCTGTCCAGAGGAAAGGCGATGCTCTGCTCCAGGCCACCTGGGGGAGGCAACAGCATACTGAAGTGATTTGATTTTCCATGGTCCTAGCAGTGTCCACTGCTAGGCTCAACAAGGAAAATCCCTCTTTGGGGCTAGTCTGTGCCCACTGACCACCCTCAGAGTGCTTGATGGCATCACAGATTCCCCCCTTCCTCTTGGCTGCCAGGAAGCTCGGTGCTAATTCTCCCTTAGCAATCTTCCTGCACCAATTAGGAGAAACTCTTCCTCCTGGCACTGTGTGTTCTGGTGCTGGTCTTACCAGGACCACGGCGGGCAGGGGGCTCTAGACCCTGACAAAGCTAAGAGCAGCTCCTCTGTAGGGGCTCAAGTTCGCAATCTTTGGTTTTCAGCTTTTTCATTCACTTTTGGAAGTGAGCAGGGTAAAAGCATTCCGTACAAGGAGCACGCTTGTGTTCACATGGGTGGTTCTAGAGAAAAACCCATCTACCAAAAGGAGGCAGCATGGTGGGCCCAGCCTGGGAGCACAGGCATCACCCCTGTCTGTGCACCCCCACAGTGTGCTCCCTAAACACTGTTTGTAACAGCAATGGACCTGATGTTGCTCTCTAAGCACAGGGTAGCTGGCTGGCTAGGACCTGGCCCCAGACATTACCCTGCAGATCTTGGGAACTCGTGTTTGGGTAGAATTCTTGGCAGCTGTCAAGATGGTGCATCCTGGTGTGCACACAGAGTCTGGCTTATGAATTATGCCTGGAATTGTGAGCTCTTTCTAACAAGGGTCCTACCAGGCAACTGGACAGGCTGCAAGAAGATGGGGAAGAGGAGGGAAGGGAAGTACAGCATGCTATGAGAAGCCACAGTGGTTCTGGGGTTTCCTGCTGAGAGGCACAGAGTGGGTCACAAGGGACAGAGAACAGCCAAGCTCTGCGTCCAGCAGTGCTGGCAAGCTGCAGCAGCAGCCTGGCATCCCTTTTTCTGGAAGTTTGGAGGGATATTGTCTGGCAACAGATAAGGCAGTTACTGGCGTTGCTCTTGCCAGGCAATGCAGCCCTCTCAGGGTTCCCAGGGACAACATCTCATCCTTGGAAAAGCCCCTGATGATGCAGGTGCCATTCAACATCCAGCATCATGCAGCTGGCCTCACTCAGGTAGGCAGGAACACCAGGCAGATGAGGCTGTGAAGGGTAAATGATGCTGCTAGCCTACCAGCTCTTCCCTTTAATTCTGAAAGGGCTGATGGTGCAGAGAATAACTGGGGTGGAAGATGTTGCAGTGCTAGCGGGTGACTATCCCCTGGGGGTAGGGTTGGGGGCAGTGGGGAGCTAACGAGGTCTGGCTTTTCTGTCTGTGATACAGTCCTGTCCATCAGCCCCTCCCTACTGTACAGAGGTTTTACAACCTGCATGCGGTGATGCGTTCTGAATTCACCGAAGCATGGACCCTGTCGGCCTCGCTCATGCCTGCTTCACCAAGCCACTGCCGTGTGTGCCACACCTGGGGCAGGTCGGCACACCTCTTCTCTCCATCTTTCTGTGACCTGCCGGGGACCATGGTAACCTTCTCACACGGCCTTCCTGATGCATTCTGCTTCCTGTATTATGACTTTCATGGTACATCTTTGTGGGGAACAGCACAGAAATATAATCTGCAGATGCCACAGGCCCTGTTTAAAGCCATTGGGTTTAGATGATCCCCCAACAGCTACCTGGTGTTCACCCGTGTTAGGTTCCCAAGAGGGTATTAGGACATTTGACCTCCTCTGCTTCTGTTGTCCGGATCAGAGGTGAGGTTGCAGTCATGCCCATGAGATGGTGAATTAGCACACCCAGGTTCAGAACCATGGACAGCTGCTTCTACTGCTAACGGCGCCCCCTACTGAGGGCCAGCACTGAGTGAGTGAGTGAGAGAAAGAGAGAGAGAGAGGGAGAGAGAGAGAGAGAGAGAGTGAGAGAGAGAGAGTGTGTGTGTGTGTGTCCGTCCCTTGGCCTGCACTTTGCTGTTTAGACAGCTTAACATTCTTCTCATGAACACACTTTCCACATGCAAAGCAACCCCTCTTAAGTATATAGCCCAACACTGTCTTTATCTGACTCACCTGACCCACGTACATCCAGCCAGTTTCCCCAGCCCTCAGCCAGGCCGGGGCTTGGCATCCCACAATACAGCTTCCTACCTTTTCTAAAGTATTATTTAAAGGATCCCAAAAGGGTGCCTGCTTAGTTTTGCAGTTTTTTGAGGGCTGGGGGTAGAGAATGTGGCCCAGGTTCTCCAGACACTGAACCTGGCCCAGGCTCTTCCTTACCCCTGTATCCGGCCAACCCCACTGCCTCCCACTGTGCTCCTGTACACAGCCCTGCCCTGGTGCAGGTTGAGCCTGGCTGGACACCCGGGTGCTCAGGCAAATGCACACTCCCAGTCATGGCCTTGAGCTCAACTCCCTGTGGCCAGCCCACCCTGACCGCAGGGTACTCACCCTGCAGTCCCCGCGCACGCAAAGGCTGAAGGCGTCCTTGTAGGAGCAGCGTGTGCCGTCGTGCACCATGCGCTTCATGGACACCACCTCCCCGGTCTCCTTGGACTCGCAGTAGAGGTGACAACGTTCCTTGGCTGGAGGGAGATGGCATGGCATTAGCCGGGAGCTGGGAAGGAGGGTTCCTGTGCCTGCTGGCTTACAGCACCCACACTAAGGGGACCCTGTCAGGAACCCTGGCAGCAAGATCTGCATCTCTGTTCACAGCTAAGCTGCAGCCCCAGTGCTCCCTGTGAGCTTGGTGCCTTCCTGAGCTGCCAGCCTGGCTGCCTGGCCCGTCAGGTCCACATGCTCCATCAAGCTGTGACCTTGCTCTCCGTGGTCTGAGTGGCTGCTCTCACTCCCTGTCTGCCTCTCAGATCCACCCTGAGCAGGGCCCACCAGTGCTGACGGATGTCCTACCCCACTACACCTCACTACTTCTGCCTCACGTCTGACTTCTCTCTTACAGGAAGACAAGAACCTCTGTTCCAGTGGTGCCTGCTAGCAGCAGAAGGCACACAGGGTGTGCAAATGCAGTGCCTCTGTCCCCAATGGGTCTCTGCACTGGTGCAG